>NW_025533659.1:0-300000 GCF_020615455.1 Coregonus clupeaformis
GGTTGCACCAGATCTTTTTATTTAGGGGCTTCATAGCAAAGGGGGTGAATACATATGCACGCAACACTTTTCCGTTATTTTTTTCATTTCACTTCACCAATTTTGACTATTTTGTGTATGTCCTTTACATGAAATCCAAATAAAAATCAATTTACATTACAGGTTGTAATGCAACAAAATAGGAAAAACGCCAAGGGGGATGAATACTTTTGCAAGGCACTGTATCTGTACACAATTCCTGGAAGCTGAAAATGTCCCAGATCTTCCACGGCCTGTATACTCACCAGACATGTCACCCATTGAGCATGTTCAGGATGCTCTGGATCGACGTGTACGACAGTGTGTTCCAGTTCCCGCCAATATCCAGCAACTTCGCACAGCCATTGAAGAGGAGTGGGACAACATTCCACAATCAACAGCCTGATCAACTCAACAGGCAAATGGTGGTCACACCAGATACTGACTGGTTTACTGATCCACACACCTACCTAAAAAGGTATCTGTGACCAACAGATGCATATTTGTATGCCCAGTCATGTGAACTCCATAGATTAGGGCCTAATGAATTTACATCAATTGATCAATTTCCTTAAATGAACTGTAACTCAGTAAACATTTTGAAATGTGTTCAATGTAGTTTGTAGGCCAAACCGTTTGGACGCTAAAGAAGTTTTCATGAGAAGACCCATTTTCGGGATGTCTCATGGTCTGACAAACACCACCGTAGCTTGGCCACCTTCCACCGCAGATGTGGAAGGCCGACATAAACGGATGTGGGAGATTGAGACAGCCCATGC
This sequence comes from Coregonus clupeaformis, assembly GCF_020615455.1. NCBI lineage: Eukaryota > Metazoa > Chordata > Actinopteri > Salmoniformes > Salmonidae > Coregonus > Coregonus clupeaformis. The sequence continues at coordinate 798 of NW_025533659.1, forward strand.
AAAAAAACATCTCTAGTTTAAATTGATGGATTTAGCTGGGGATTTTTTTATTATTATGTTACTTAGATTGACACACAGGTGCATCAATAGATGGGGCGGCAGGTAGCTTAGTGGTTAAGAGCGTTGTGCCAGTAACCAAAAGGTCGCTGGTTCTAATCCCCGAGCCGACTAGGTGAAAAATCTGTCAATGTGCCCTTGAGCAAGGCACTTAACCCCAATTGCTCATGTAAGTCGCTCTGGATAAGAGCGTCTGCTGAATGACTAAAATGTAAATGTAATAGACTTAAGAGTTGTAATATTAATCTGTTAGCTATAATTTAATTGATAAACAAAGGAAACAACAAAGTCCCACGAAAAATCAGACAGATTATTTATTACTTACAGAAACATGGAACAAAACAAAGCAAAAGGAAAATTTGTATTTCTGTTCGTGTACATGGATTTGTTAATGTGCATACTCACAAATCTTAAACTGTGAGTGAGAATGAGTTTTCTTCCTGTTTCTGTGTGTGATTTTATGGTATAGACAAGTGGCCTTTGAGACACTTCTAGCATTTGCTACCTTTGAAAGCAGTAAACTGGTTGGATTAGAACTGAACGCTCACTGGTATCCAAGTGTGTGTCACAACTGTTAACATAAAATACAGACAAGCAAATGAAAATTTGCAGTGCTTGTGACCTCTTCATCTCTTCTTTCACGTACTCTCTCTCTGTGTCGCTCAAAAGAACAGTCCTCTCATCCTCCGGCCGATGCCCTGTCTATCGTACAAGACGTTGAACTTGTTGATGAACTGGTTCATGCTGTTGCAGGTCTTAGTGATGGTACCTAGGTAAGCCATGAGGCCCACATCATTGCATTGCTGAGGATAGAAAGAAGGTGATTCATATGCTTTTACAGTACTTTGCCAATCCAACCCGTCTAAGCTTGCTCAAATAATTAAACTACCCTTATTGAGTGATTTAAAGGAGGATATTCGACAAACTTATATTAATTCACAAAAATGTATGTTCTTTAACCTGACAACTTTGCAGACTATCACATTACTAAGGCTATAATCTAAAAACAAAAGCACACCTATGTTCACACCAGGAGCTGAGTTTTGCCAAGTGCCTAAGTGGGGACAACTTACATCGTAGAAGTCAGTCTTGAATTTGATGGTGCTGAGAACAGGCAGTCTATGGCACAAGGCGTTGGCTTCTCTGAGGATCTCGTGGTTAAATGGCACCTCTCCTGGGTCGTACCAAATCAGAAGGGGAGAGTGTGTTAACAAAAGAGAGCATGAGGGAAGAAATATACACAGATAAGAAAGTTGTTGGGATATACAGTGCATTCGGAAAGTATTCACACCCATTGACTTTTTCCACATTTTGTTACGTTACAGACTTATTCTAAAATTCATCAAATTGTTATTTTCCCTCATCATTCTACACACATACCCCATAATGACAAAGCAAAAACAGGTTATACATTTTTGCAAATTTGTTAAAAATAAAAAACGGAAATATTACATTTACATAAGTATTCAGACCCTTTACTCAAGTACTTTGTTGAAGCACCTTTGGCAGCGATTACAGCCTCGAGTCTTCTTCGGTATAACGCTACAAGCTTGGCACACCTGTATTTGGGGAGTTTCTCCCATTCCTCTCTGCAGATCCTCTCAAGCTCTGTCAGCTTGGATGGGGAGTGTTGCTGCACAACTATTTTCAGGTCTCTCCAGAGATGTTTGATCGGGTTCAAGTCTGGGCTCTGGCTGGGCCTCTCAGAGACTTGTCCCGAAGCCACTCCTGCGTTGTCTTGGCTGTGTGCTTAGTGTCGTTGTCCTGTTGGAAGGTGAACCTTCGCCCCAGTCTGAGGTCCTGAGCGCTCTGGAGCAGGTTTTCATCAAGGATCTCTCTGTACTTTGCTCCGTTCATCTTTGCCTCGATACTGACTAGTCTCCCAGTCCCTGCTGCTGAAAATCATCCCCACAGCATGATGCTGCCACCACCACCGTGCTTCACCATAGGGATGGTGCCAGGTTTTCTCCAGACGTGACGCTTGGCATTCAGGCCAAAGAGTTCAATCTTGGTTTCATCAGACCAGATAATCTTGTTTCTCATGGTCTGAGAGTCTTTAGGTGCCTTTTGGGAAACTCCAAGCAGGCTGTCATGTGCCTTTTACTGAGGAGTGGCTTCCGTCTGGCCACACTACCATAAAGGCCTGATTGGTGGAGTACTGCAGAGATGGTTGTCCTTCTGGAAGGTTCTCCCATCTCAACAGAGGAACTCTAGAGCTCTTGAGTTCTTGGTCACCTCCCTGACCAAGAACCCTGACTCAGTGACGTGTGGGTTTTCAAGCATGAACTGCTCGTTTCAAGTCCTGCCACAACATCTCAATTGGGATTAGGTCTGGACCCCAAACCATCACACCACCACCACCATGCTTGACCTTTGGTATGATGTTCTTACTGTGGAATGCAGAGTTTGGTTTTCGCCAGGCATTACTGGAACCATGTCGTCCAAAAAGTTATACTTTTGAATCATCTGTCCATAGAACGTTCTTCTAAGAGTCTTGATGATCATCCAGGTGCTTTTTGGCAAACTTGAGTCAACTTTTTGGACGAGATGGGTCCCATTATGCCTGGCGAAAACCAAACACTGCATTCCACAGTAAGAACATCATACCAAAGGTCAAGCATGGTGGTGGTGGTGTGATGGTTTGGGGATGCTTTGCTGCCTCAGGACCTGGACGACTTGCCTTAATAGAAGGAACCATTAATTCTGCTCTGTATCAGAGAATTCTACAGGAGAATGTCAAACCATCCGTCTGTGAGCCGAAGCTGAAGTGCAGCTGGGTCATGCAGCAAGACAATGATCCAAAACACACAATCAAGTCTACATGAAAATAGCTAAAAAGCAACAAATTGGAAGTTTTGGAATGGCCTAGTCAAAGTCCAGACCTAATCCCAATTGAGATGTTGTGGCAGGACAGTTCTTGCTTGAAAACCCAAATGTCACTGAGTTAAAGCAGTTCTGCATGGAAGAGTGGGCCAAAATTCCTCCACAGCGACGTGAGAGACTGATCAACAACTACAGGAAGCATTTGGTTGGAGTCATTGCAGCTAAAGGTGGCACAACCAGTTATTGAGTGTAAGGGGGCAATTACTTTTTCACACAGGGGAATTGGGTGTTGCATAACTTTGTTTATGAAATAAATATGTAATTGTTGTGTTATTTGTTCACTTATGTTCCCTTTATCTAATATCAGGTTTTGGTTGAAGATCTGATAACATTCAGTATCACAAATATGCAAAAGTAAAGAAAATTAGAAAGGGGGCAAATACTTTTTCATAGCACTGATGTAAATATGGTATCTGTTTTTTATTTGTAATACATTTGCTAAAAATTCTAAACCTGTTTTCGCTTTGTCATTATGTGGTATTGTGTGTAGATTGCTTAGGATTTTTTTGTTTATTAAATCCATTTTAGAATAAGGCTGTAGCGTAACAAAATGTGGAAAAAGTCAAGGGATCTGAATACTTTCCGAAGGATGCTGAGAGACCATATTGGGTTTTTTAAAGAAAGGGCTGGAAAGAAAGGGAAGGTAATAAAAGCATATTCTTTCCAGACTCACTTGAATATTCATTCTTTCTGTCTTTCATCCCTCATCACACAGAGACAGCGGTTCTCTCACCTGCTTCCACTGCTTTGACGTATTCCAGGATGACTTTAACCCTGCTGTGTAGCATCTTAATTGCACTGTGTTGGGCTATGAGATGTTCTGCCACTGAACAGAAGAGACACAGATAACAGGGAGAAAGTGTTTATGAGTGGCAGATAGTTAGCTGGGGATGCGTTTTAAGATGGTGGACCTTGTAGACGGGGGGGTATAGGCAGCCGTAACTATAGTTACCTGTTGAATTCTCCCCCGTGCCTGTGGCTGTCATGCGAGCCACGTGGTCCACTCCGATTCGTTCCGCCTCTTCTGTGGCCAGAGTGTACCCCAGCTCAGCAAACAACATGGTCGCCTGGGATTGGGCAAGATAGGACAGCCAAGCTTACAAATCAGCCACTCGTACTAATCACAGTGATGTGTGTGTGTGTGTGGTGGGAGAGCTTGAGTTACCTCTCCGTTGATGATGTCGATGACAGACTCGTACACATTGACAGGGAGCTGGGAGAGACAGGACATATGTTTGAATTACCATATGTACTATATCACAGTCAAGTAACTGTCTTACATCAAAGTAAGTAACAATTTCATTTAAAGATGGATTCCGTATTAGGGGAAACAGTGCCACTGTCCGCCCCAGCACCTTTGTTATTGGTTTTGTGGACAGAATGGAGGTGAGGTGCATCGAGCAGTGTGTAAAAAAAAAATACAGTACATATTCTGCTGCTCTATCACGCATGCAATGTTGTCAGAGGGAAAAAAAAACAGTGTTTGTTTTTTGCAGTAACTTTTTTGTTGTAATATCCCAAACCGACAGTTTCACCATTAAGATTCCAGCTTTAAGAATATTGTTTTCTACATTAACCCATAAGAGTCTAAGCCCTGTCTATGCCAGGGGAGGGAGGGGGGGGTTCTACTAAGCTATATGATCATACCAAGGATAATTTTGCTATTTGATTTTGAATTTTAAGACCCCTTAAAGTAAAACATTTTTATAAAAAAATTGTTTGATGAAAATGTTTATTTGGCCTTACTGCTATTAGCCCATACAAACATATTGAATAACAGATTCACTATATGGAACAACAGATAGTCCCCCCCAAAAAATCTAAAGGAAGTTGGTTCTGAAGTGCCTATCCTATTTCTGAGAGATATAGGAAAGATCAGGAAACCTTTTTTGTATTTAACCCCTTATTTTTGTCACTAAACAGTCTCCATATACTTTCATAAATGTTTTCAACTGGTACCAGGGGACCTTCAGACAAGTCTTGTGAGGCCTGTGGGTGTCCTAGAGGGGTCATAATAGTGTGTAGCCCAAACTGTTCAAACGCTACAGACAGAAGTTAGCAGATCGGCTGGACCGACTTCAGACGAGTCCCAAGACGCTTTTAAGGGTCATAGAGCAAAACGGAGAACATCGTGTTCGTGAGTCTCATCTTTCCATAGAGGGGTCATAATAGTTTGTAGGCCAAACCGTTAGCACGCTACATATGATTTTGTGAGAAGACCGATTTTCGGGATGTCTCATGGTCTGACAAACACTGCTCTAGCTCTGTCACCTTTCACTGCAAACGCGGAAGTGTTACATAGGTGGATGCGGTGGATTGAGAACCATTCAATGCAAAAAAACATACTGTATATCCAGTGGGTTTTGGGGGCGAGGAGTCAAGGGAGTGCAATTGAGATTCTCCCTTAGCCTCTATTGGTTGACCTAGCTAGCTATAGCTAGGCTACTCATGATGTATTGCTTGTTTGTTTTTTTGCTTTAGAATTGTTTTATGTTATGAAAAGCGCTATAGAAGTTTAATATTTTTTTAAAATTAAATATAAACAATTCCAAATGAGAAACTCACATCTGTGTGTTTGGTCATTGGGTTTAGCTTGAGGAAGAGAGGACTCTCAATGATCTCACACACCTGAAGTGAAGAGAGAAGAAAGGCCAATAAGGAAACCGCATACTGTTGGCCAAACAACCTCAACTGACATTTACATATGATCTTTCAAATCACAACAATTCACTGACCAATTAGAGTAAAAGTTAATTTTATCATGCCTCTAATTTCTCCCAAATGGAACATGCCCAACCTCATGGAAAATTAAATATAGTCCCCTTTGCTCTGCCTACCTGCTTGTGAATGTGGATGTCTGATTGGTCACAAGGACCACCTGTGGTATACCAGCCGAGGAATTCCATGTCCTTGAAAACCTGTTTGACTGAGAGACAGGTCAAGAGGTCAGGTGCCATATAAATCAAGCAGAGTAGGAACGCTGATCTGGGATCAGGTCCCCTACTAAGGTCATCTTATTAATTGTGATCTAAAAAGGCAAAACTTATCATAGACCAGAACTCCTAATGAGGTTTAGTTCCACTTATCACACCAAGGGCTTCAAGCACAAGCCTACTATGACATTTTTCGCTTCAGAGATGGTGTGGAAACCATGACACGGCACAGCACAACATACATCATCATCATCACTTTTCATATTGCACTTTCACCACCATCAGTAATCAAGGGGAGTAAATGCCATCTGACCTTTTCTTTGCAAGGTAGGTTAGTGAAATGAACACACACACAGTGGATTTATGACGAGACTCACATTGCTCCTCCTTGGTGTAGTAGTACTCCTTGTCAATGTGTGCTCGGTCATCTACCAATTGATGAAGCAGCTCAAAGGAGTTCATCACCTCAATGTTTCTACCCTCCTGCTTCCCGATCAGGGCGCCAATCACTGGGTGAGAAGGAAAAGATGAAATGCAACATAAGACAGCTGATTGGAATGGATACACATATAGGCTATAGCAAAGGCCATTGAAACTTTCATTAACTGTAACCTAGGGCTGTGACGGCCATGGAATTTTGGATAACGGTAATTGGCCAGCCAAATGACTGCGGTCTCCGTAATAACTGTTAGAATAGGAGCAGTTTTTTTGGACACATTTTCTCCTCTCCTCCTGACTGCATGTGCTGCCATAGAAATAGAAGGAATAGAATGGGGGTCCCCTTCAAGTCAATGCTGGCATAATGGGTGGACTGGCGCCATTGTGAGTGTACCCATAGGAGCAAAGCAAAAAGTAAAATATGTGCTAAAATATGTGCTGTGATTTGTTGATTCAACTCAACTGATATTACAAAAAATACATTCCATTGCACGAGCCACCACATGATCATTTGAATGAACATTCTGCATTAAAGGAAATTACTGCATCACAATACTAGGCAGCCATTGTGAGTGTACCCATGAGTTCACCAGTCCAATTGGTTCCAAGCACATTCTAGTCATTCTATTTCTGTGTGCTAATAAATTGAAGAGGGTGTTGCCTAGGCAACCGAAGCCTTGTTTGCTCGTTTCAGCAAGGAGCAAAGAAGCTTCATCGCGTTGTTAAGAGTCATGTTACAGCCGAAACGGACCTGAATGCACAAATGCCCGGTGGTCCCATCTTCAGTGATCTGTTCGTCCCACACAACAAAAGGGGTATTTAAATAACCATCTTCATCCATAACCGTCGGTTACTCGGTTATATGGTAATTGTAGCAGCACTTCTGTAACCTCTCCCATGTAAGATTCCCTTCCCACTGTTGATGTGTTTGTTCTCTTGCAGTTTCTTAACTACACTGAACAAAAATATAAAAACGCAACATGTAGAGTGTTGGTCCCATGATTCATGAGCTGAAATAAAAGATCTCCGAAATGTTCCATACCCACAAAAAGCTTATTTCTCAAAAAAAATTTGCACACATTTGTTGACTTTCCTGTTAGTGAGCATTTCTCCTTTCCCAAGATAATCCATCCATCTGACAGGTGTGGCATATCAGGAAGCAGATTAAACAGCATGATCATTACAAAGGTGCACCTTGTGCTGAGGACAATAAAAGGCCACGAAAATATGCAGTTGTCAAACAACACAATGCCACAGATGTCCCATGTTTTGAGGGAGCGTGCAATTGGCATGCTGACTGCAGGAATGTCCACCAGAGCTATTGCCAGATAATGTAATGCTCATTTCTCTCCCATAAGTTGTTTTTAGAGAATTTGGCAGTACGTCCAACCGGCCTCACAACCACAGACCACGTGTAACCCCGCCAGCCCAGGTCCTCCACATCCGTATTCTTCACCTGTGGGATTGTCTGAGACCAGCCACCCGGACAGCTAAGGAAACTGTTGGGTTGCACAACTGAAGAATTTCTGCACAAACTGTCAAAAACTGTCTTTGAGAAACTAATATGCGTGCTCGTCATACTCAGCAGGGTCTTCACCTGACTGCAGTTCGGCGTCGTAACCGACTTCAGTGGGAAAATGTTCACCTTCGATGGCCACTGGCACACTGGAGAAGTGTGCGCTTCACGGATGAATCCTGGTTTCAACTGTACCGGGCAGATCCTCGTGTGGGAGAGCGGTTTGCTGACGTCAATGTTGTGAACAGAGTGCGCCATGGTGGCGGCGGGGTTATGGTATGGGCAGGCATAAGCTACCGACAACTAACAAAATTGCATTTTGAATGCACAAGAGATACCGTGACGAGATCCTGAGGCCCATTGTCGTGCCATTCATCCGCCGCCATCACCTCATGTTTCAGCATGATAATGCACAGCCCCATGTCGCAAAGATCTGTACACAATTCCTGGAAGCTGAAGATGTCCCAGTTCTTCCATGGCCTGCATACTCACCAGACGTCACCCATTGAGCATGTTCAGGATGCTCTGGATCGACGTGTACGACAGCGTATTCCAGTTCCCGCCAATATCCATCAACTTTGCACAGCCATTGAAGAGGAGTGGGACAACATTCCACAGGCCACAATCAACAGCCTGATCAACTCTATGTGAAGGAGATGTGTCGCACTGCATGAGGCAAATGGTGGTCACACCAGATGCAGACTGGTTTCCTGATCCACGCCCCTACTATTTTTTTTTGGTATCTGTGACTAACAGATGCATATCTGTATTCCCAGTCATGTGAAATCCATAGATTAGGGCCTAATTAATTAATTTCAATTGACTGATTTTCTTATATGAACTTTAACTCAGTAAAATCTTTGAAATTGTGGCATGTTGCGTTTATATTTTTAACTATCGTCTTAACTTTTTTCCAAAGTATTTCAACAATATACTGAACCAATTTCAATCTCTCTCATCCCCATCCCATTGTCCATTATTCCATGCCAAATGCAAGACTGTATAGAACTATTGGTATACTTGAAAACTTATCAGCTCACATACCCTGCATGGGCCGCCCCTCCTGGGAGCGGATGCGAATCCAGTGGTCTGAGATGTTGAGGATGACTAGAGGATGCAGGGCAACAGAGACACTCCCGGTGACCCCAGAGGCCATAACACTGGGGCTGGCTGTGGGACAAACAGAAAGAGGGTGGGTTTCCTTTACTGTTGGTCATCGCAGCCAAACATGGCCTAAGCACGACCACTTGCTTTTGAGCAAACAAAGCATCTGTGTTCTTGTCTTGAATATTGTTGTTTTCTTTAGATGGATGTTACAATATCAGTGTGCAGTTGAAGTGAGCTCAGCAGAGCTTTGATTTATCAGCAATGCTTTTCCAATTGACATGTTAAAAGATGTGATCATGAAGCTAGCTAATAACAGCTGAAACTAACTACTAGCTAGGTGTGGAGGACCAATTACTGCGCTGTAATTAAGCTAGCTAAGAAAGCAAAATAGTTAGCTAACTAGCTAGCAATTGATAAGCTAACATTATTTGTTTACATTGCCGATGTTTAGTTAGCTAACTACTATGGACGGACCAATCAATGTGTGACAGTTGAGGTCAACTATTACCTAGATAGTTGGCTAACAATCAAATATTAACTAAAATTGTTTTGAAATTGCAGAGTTAATAATTAGGGCTGGGAATGGCCAGATACCTCACGAAAAAATATTATCACGATACGATATGTATTGCGATTCTCACGATCCAAACATATTGCTGACCATACAGTATGTCTGCTGCAGAGGGACAAGAGAGAGCCATGATAAATACAATTTCTGAAAACAAATGGTCACCCTATTTAAAAAGATGGAAAACAAGCTACACTCTTAGTAAAAAGGTGAAATCAAGAACTTAAAAGGGTTCTTTGGCTGTCCCCATAAGTTAACCTTTTGAAGAACCCTTATCGGTTCCAGGTAGACTGCTTTTGGTTCCAGGTAAAAACCCTTTTGGTTCTAAGTAAAACCTTTTGGTTCAAGGTAAAACCCATTTTTGGTGCAAGGTAAAACCCTTTCCACAGAGGGCCCTACATAGATCCCAAAAAGGGTTCTACCTGAAACCAAAAAGGGTTCTACCTGGAACCAAAAAGGGTTCTACCTGGAACCAAAAAGGGTTTCTCCTATGGGGACAGCAGAATAACCTTTTACCTTTTTTTCTAAGAGTGTATGAAGGAAAACTACTGGAGTTTTGGTGCAGGTACTGCAAACTAGCGCAAAAATTATATTCCAATATTGTCAAAACATACGATATATCCTCCAAAATAATATCCCGATATGTAACTGTATCGATTTTTCCCCCCATCACTACTAATAATACCGGTATACAGTACACACAAATACTGTACAGCCACGTTAGCTAGCTAGCTACGCTAACTAAAGTTAGCTAGCCTCGCTGAAGTAACGTTAGAGAACGCAAAGGCGAAATAATGGCAAGCTAAACATGAGCTAACACCATCGACAAAAGAGTATAGTTAGCACCAACACAATATATATACAACCTTGTCATAATCAGATAAATCCATTGTGCTTATGGATATTATTACCTGCCCCATCCACTTCCATTCCACCACCATTGCTCGTCGCCATCTTGTCCGACTGACAGCTGCGCAAGCGCAGTAGAACAATGCGTTTTTTCTCAAATGCTAAGGGGCGGTGTTTGTTTGCTGCATTTACACAGCAGTTTTGGTGATGCGTGTTTTGGAAATTCTGAAGTTGTTACGCTTATTTATTATTTCCCCTTTTTATATATATCTGGTAACGTTACTCTCACATAAAAGGTGTTCATTTCGCACATGGAGTTTTTAAGAACGTGTAGGAATGTTGTCGCTTTAGCAACCGTTTCTACGGGGTTCATTAATTGAATGCAACTTTGGTACGTCGGTGTATTTTGTCCGTGTACTCGACGGTACTTTTTGTTTACAAAATGGCAGATTGCAGAACTTCTACTCTCGATTATTTCCCAGAGAACATTTTAATTGATATTTTATCATATTTAGGTGTGCGTGAGCTCATCAGAACCGGAAGGTAAAACAAGTTAGCTAGCTGACGTCTGTGTTCAATATAAATATTCAAGATAGTTAGCTAGCTAGCTAACGTTAGCTTAAAAAACACTTATCTTTGTCATGTCATTCATGTGGTGTATTTGCAGGGTGTGTAAGAGATGGAGACGCCTTGTAAAAGATCAAAGACTATGGCGAGCTGTTGATCTAACTGCATGGAAAGGGGTAAGAATGGTTTCTATTGCATGATGACCTTACCATTTCATGACTTGACATGAAAAGGTTTCTGAGGCTGCTATGTCTGTCTAAAGACGTCAGCCATTTTGTGGGATGGCCATGTTTATCAGGTCCTACATACAATGCTATTTCAGCAGACTTGATTCGATTATTGATAACTTTCCGTTTCAGAGGCCTCTCACCTTCTGCAACAAAATACAATGTCGATGCTTGCATTGTAGGCCTATTTCCTACCTGTTGACTAGCTAACTCTAAAGAATGTTCAAGTCATCACTCAAACACTGATGCATTGTTTCTTCCCCATCTCTCCTTCATTGGATGTTGTCATTCTACAACTGCTCTCCCTGCCCTTGGTGTCCATTTTGGGTCAGGTGACGTCGCGCATGCTGTGGGTACTACTGCGCCAGTATCTGGGCACTGGGCTCCGATGCCTGCGACTGCGTGGCTTGCTGCTCTCTGCTAGAGGCGGGGCCTTTCTCTCAGAGTCCTGGCTTAAGGCTTTGTCCTCCAGGTGCCCCCGTCTGCGCAGTCTTTCCCTGCTGCACGCAGACCTGAGAGGCTTGCGCAGTTGCCAGCTCCTGCCCACAACGCTGCAGGTCCTAGAGTTGCGTGGCTGTGAGCTACCACAGAGCTTTTTCACCCAGACCCCACCCAGTCCTGAGAAACAAGCTGGAGCGACATCAACTGCTTCTACTCAGCAACAGGGACGCGGTCAGTCTGGGAAAGTGCCTGCCTCAACGTCAGGGATTGCCATTGAGACGATGGTCCTTGATAACGTGCCCTCCTTCACAGACCTGCACCTGCAGAGTCTGGCGTCTTGGTTGAAGCTTAGCCGCCTAGAGCTCCGCAACGTCCTTCGGGTCACAGCGGAAGGCCTTAGGCGCAGTGCTGCCCAAGAAACCGACTCAGGCTTAAACGGGCTCTCCAGGCTCAAGTACCTGGAGATAGGGCACTTTGGGCGGCCTGGCGCCCAGCTGCAGATGGCCTCCCTGGGGCTGGGTGTGGGCTGGCTCGGCCTAGAGGAGCTAAGCCTTGGCGGTAAGGAGGTGGGGCCAGGCCTGCTGTCCGCCAGCCGCCTGAGGGACCTGAAGCGCCTGCGCCTCAGATGCTGCAAGCTGAGAGAGATGCAGGTGCTACGGAGCTGCAGAATGCTGCGGGAGCTGCGCAGGTTGGAGTTCTGTGAGGTGTTCTTCCAGGTTTGCCCAAAGACACCAGAGAGAGGGGGGGAGGGGGAGAGGCAGGGTGAGGAGGGGAAGGACAATGGTGCAGACGGTGGTGATGGGAGCGATGATAAACTGGATGAGAATGACCCCGTGCCAAGTCTGCGCCGCTCACTTGCTGCTCTGCTGCCACAATGTACACTAGTGTTCACCAACTGCACCGTTACAATAACCTCAGACTAGATTACATACTACATAGTATGTTACACATCTGGTTCCCTTATTTACATTTACATAATTTAGCAGACACTCTTATCCAGAGCTTATTCTACTGTGGTAAAATACAAACATTCCTGTCAAAGCTATACTTAAAACATGTTTGCAAACTCTGATGCGTCACCTTTTCGTTGACATATGTAGAAAACAAACATACCCATTAACAACAAACCCAATCAAATTCTATTTTAAATTTTCATACAGCTGTGCTATTGAACAAAAAAGGGACAGTTAACAGTTACACAAACACGTGCAATGAACTGTCTCAAAGGAAATGTAATGTTTCAGTTCAACCCCTAGACCAGGGCTATTCAGCTCTTAAAGGCGCTGCATGGTCAATCTAATGTCTGCAGTGGCCGTATAGCATTTAGTGCAATAGGGCCTCTGCAGGCTTTGCAATTGCATGCCTCCGGAGGCTTCAATTGTGTCACACCATCCATACGGACCACATTTTCTGATCAAGCATAAATTGGCTTTTACCCTACGAGGTCCAGAGCCTGCTGGTTTTCTGTTGTACCTGATAATTAAGTGCACTCACCTGGTGTCCCAGGTCTAAATCAGTCCCTGAGTAGAGGGGAACAATGAAAAAATGCAGTGGAACTGGCTTCGAGGTCCAGAGTTGAGTTTGAGGTCCCTAGACAATGAGACGACACACCTGTTTCCTGTATTCCCATCCACAACGGAAAAGTGGTGGTTACACTTTTAGCCTAAATGTGTGGAAGGAGGTGGTTAAACCTCAAACTCAAAAGCTTTCTACCAAGGTTTCTAATGTACACCAGAGAAGCACTGCAGTGACCAGTAAACAATAACTTAAAGGTTTCATACTGGACTTAATCTTGTGTGTGTTTTGTTCCACATATTACCATTCTCTCTGCCATCTTTGGGAAAGGGACCAAGACAAACTGCCTTGAGAAGAGATTCAATGAATATATTGCAACTCTGGGGGGGGGTTCAGTTCAGTAGGCTGGAAGTAGCCCACTAGTTTTGCTAACTGGCCCCTTCAAGTCTAGGAAAAATAATCTGAGTTGTGTGATTCTCCAAAGCATTATGTTGTCTGTATTCATTAAGATATGAGAAAGTACAAATGGGAACTGTTTTAACCTTTTCCATCAAGAAACGAATGTGGTCATAAAATATTAGAAAGGAAAAACGGCACGATGTATTTTATGTATGTGGGAAATCATCTATGAATAATGTTTCAGTGCTGAACTCATATTTCTCTATATGCCTTGTAAATAATTCTGAACAAAATAAATAAAGGATATTGGGATACTGTGATATGTCTGATGGAAAGGCACTGTTCTTTCATGATAAAATAATGAACTGTACAAGTGAGTTCTACATACACAAGAAATTAAGAGATGAAGACCATTTAAAACATTTTTAATCCTCAAATATGTGACACGCAGCCATAAGAAAATAGCCTAACCATATAACAATGCAACAGATACAACTTTCAGTTCAACAATGAGAACAGTGAGACATTTGCTACTTTGTCATGTTTTCTAGTACAGGGATTTTAAACTAGTTCAAGATTGGATTGTCAGTTTCTAGAACTCTGGTCCTGACATCTGGGTCACAGGGTTTTGGACCAGGACCGAGTTCGGGAAACCCTGATCTAACACAGTTATCCAGGACGTAAGAGAGACAGAACAATGCAAGAGTGCTCTTTCCATTATAATGACTGACCAGGTGAATCCAGGTGAAAGCTATGATCCCTTATTGATGTCACTTGTTAAATACACTTCAATCAGTGTAGATGAAGGGGAGGAGACAGGTTAAAGAAGGACTTTTAAGCCTTGAGACATGGATTGTGTATGTGTGCCATTCAGAGGGTGAATAGGCAAGACAAAAGGTTTAAGTGCCTTTGAATGGGGTATGATAGTAGGTGCCAGGGGCATCGGTTTGTGTCAAGAACTGCAACGCACTGGGTTTTTCACGCTCAACAGTTTCCCATGTGTATCAAGAATGGTCCAAAGGACATCCAGCAAAATTGACACAACTGTGTGAAGCATCGGAGTCAACATGGGCCAGCATCCCTGTGGAACGCTTTCAAAACCTTGTAGAGCCATGCCCTGACGAATTGAGGCTGTTCTGAGGGCAAAAGTGGGTGCAACTCAATATTAGGAAGGTGCTCCTAATATTTTGTACACCCAGTGTATATGGCTCTGGTTAGCATAATTTGAATGAACATTCTACGTTATTACCATGGCAATCCAGCATCAGTGGATAGAAAATGCAAAAATACCATGGAAATTATTGCATCACAATACCAGGCAGCCATAGATGCAGTAACGAAGTCAATTGGGTGCATTCGTAAATTCGCTCTGGCTAACTACTCCAATTTCAGAGCACTCATCTGAGTGTGAGTGCAGAATAACTGATGAATTTATGAATGCTCAACACCCGTTGAATATGGCCGGTGTCAGTAAACGTCAGCAAAAAAGCGTAATTAAATTGTTGCCAGCAGCACAGTTAAAGTCACCAATGCTCTGAATAACATGAAAATAGCCTAATCAGCTCTGCTAAGGCATGTAAAATGGACAGAGTGAGGTGTTTTCTCATTTGTGTCTGGAAGTAGCTAGCAAGTTTGCCAGTTACAGTGGGGAGAACAAGTATTTGATACACTGCCGATTTTGCAGGTTTTCCTACTTACAAAGCATGTACAGGTCTGTATTTTTTATCATAGGTACACTTCAACTGTGAGAGACGGAATCTAAAACAAAAATCCAGAAAATCACATTGTATGATTTTTAAGTAATTAATTTGAATTTTATTGCATGACAAGTATTTGATACATCAGAAAAGCAGAACTTAATATTTGGTACAGAAACCTTTGTTTGCAATTACTGAGATCATACGTTTCCTGTAGGTCTTGACCAGGTTTGCACACACTGCAGCAGGGATTTTGGCCCACTCCTCCATACAGACCTTCTCCAGATCCTTCAGGTTTTGGGGCTGTCGCTGGGCAATACAGACTTTCAGCTCCCTCCAAAGATTTTCTATTGGGTTCAGGTCTGGAGACTGGCTAGGCCACTCCAGGACCTTGAGATGCTTCTTACGGAGCCACTCCTTAGTTGCCCTGGCTGTGTGTTTCCGGGTCGTTGTCATGCTGGAAGACCCAGCCACGACCCATCTTCAATGCTCTTACTGAGGGAAGGAGGTTGTTGGCCAAGATCTCGCGATACATGGACCCATCCATCCTCCCCTCAATACGGTGCAGTCGTCCTGTCCCCTTTGCATAAAAGCATCCCCAAAGAATGATGTTTCCACCTCCATGCTTCACGGTTGGGATGGTGTTCTTGGGGTTGTACTAATCCTTCTTCTTCCTCCAAACACGGCGAGTGGAGTTTAGACCAAAAAGCTCTATTTTTGTCTCATCAGACCACATGACCTTCTCCCATTCCTCCTCTGGATCATCCAGATGGTCATTGGCAAACTTCAGACGGGCCTGGACATGCGCTGGCTTGAGCAGGGGGACCTTGCGTGCGCTGCAGGATTTTAATCCATGACGGCGTAGTGTGTTACTAACGGTTTTCTTTGAGACTGTGGTCCCAGCTCTCTTCAGGTCATTGACCAGGTCCTGCCGTGTAGTTCTGGGCTGATCCCCCACCTTCCTCATGATCATTGATACCCCACGAAGTGAGATCTTGCATGGAGCCCCAGACCGAGGGTGATTGACCGTCATCTTGAACTTCTTCCATTTTCTAATAATTGCGCCAACAGTTGTTGCCTTCTCACCAAGCTGCTTGCCTATTGTCCTGTAGCCCATCCCAGCCTTGTGCAGGTCTACAATTTTATCCCTGATGTCCTTACACAGCTCTCTGGTCTTGGCCATTGTGGAGAGGTTGGAGTCTGTTTGATTGAGTGTGTGGACAGGTGTCTTTTATACAGGTAACGAGTTCAAACAGGTGCAGTTAATACAGGTAATGAGTGGAGAACAGGAGGGCTTCTTAAAGAAAAACTAACAGGTCTGTGAGAGCCGGAATTCTTACTGGTTGGTAGGTGATCAAATACTTATGTCATGCAATAAAATTCAAATTAATTACTTAAAAATCATACAATGTGATTTTCTGGATTTTTGTTTTAGATTCCGTCTCTCGCAGTTGAAGTGTACCTATGATAAAAATTACAGACCTCTACATGCTTTGTAAGTAAGAAAACCTGCAAAATCGGCAGTGTATCAAATACTTGTTCTCCCCACTGTAGCTTTGGTCAGAACGCTTGCACCAACCCTACTCCTCGGCCAGAGCGTCCAGTGTGTGCTCTGAACGCTCCGAATTTACTAACGGACAATCTGACAACGCTCTGAATTTACTA
Source organism: Coregonus clupeaformis (assembly GCF_020615455.1). Classification (NCBI taxonomy): domain Eukaryota; kingdom Metazoa; phylum Chordata; class Actinopteri; order Salmoniformes; family Salmonidae; genus Coregonus; species Coregonus clupeaformis. Next base: position 17,660 of record NW_025533659.1, read on the forward strand.
ACGCCCAGAGCGCACTCTGAGCTCACTCTGGCACTCCAGATTAAATGTACGAACACACCCAATGGCATGCAGACATTCCATGGACCAGATTGGTGCACGTTCAACAAATCTGATCTAAGAAAGTGGATATTCGTCATATCCGTCATGATTTATGTATTGTAACAGGCCCACATTATGGGGGGAAAATGAACACATTAATTGGACCAGCACAGTTGCTGAGTTGGACCATGCTATGTGTTTGCTGAGTACTTAGCTGAAATGTACTGTGATTGTGTTTATTTTCCACTTTGATGGCAAACTGCCTGTACTGCCACCATTTACTCCAAGTCATTTTTGCTCTGGCGCTGGTCCAATTAATTTATTTATTTTCTAAACGCTTCTGCATGGAACTATTACGTTGTCTTAACCTTTGTATCTTCATCCTAGCTTTGCTCCTAGGAATTTAGCCAAATATAATGTAAATAAAGATGCCTAGAAACTGCTTACCCAATAGAAATCCCTGATCACGCTTGTAGGCGATGCCATGGCGACATTAGCTAGTTAAGCTTATGCGCAGAAACACGTAATTGGGTGCCGTGTCGTGTCTCATGTCGTGCCGAACTACGCATGCGCAGGCTGTCAAATCAAAGTCACTCGTCCGATATGAAGTTGAAAAAAAGGAAAACGTGTCAGTTTGTCACTTTCAAGAGGTTGTAGTGTGACAGTTTCAACTACTTAGGACATTGGCTCGAATCTAGGTTTTGCCTTTAGATTTCGAGAAAATGAACAACTAAGGACAAATTTTTTACTTCTCCCATTGATTTGCCAAACCCCAAACCCCGGTCTGGTCTGTCGTGTCTACTTCGAGAAGCATTCCCGGAAGTATCACGATGTTGGGCCTCTGGGTTTAGAAACTCTTACCTAGCTTTGCTTTTGGGTACACTTGCAATGGCCGCCAGTATAGGGGAGCTTTTTGAGCTGTGTGTCTCATGTCTTCACTGTTCTTTTATTCGCAATGATGCACCTGGTCTCTCCTCTGCCTATCAGCTATTCCTATTTGTTCTTGTGGAGTCATATTACAATTGATGCAGCTTTGAATGCTTTTATGTGTGGTATGATTGCTAGTTAGCCTATTGCAGATCTGGACAAACGATCCACCTACCACTATCACTATGAATGGTGGATAGAGTTCAGGATAGACCGTTAGACTGGTAGACTATAGTGACCTGTGGTATAGTAAAAGTTATCACATGGAAAAGCGTAGTGCATAAGGGAAGTACCAAACCAACATGATAAAGGGGAGGCGCAGATGAGGAAATTTGTCTAGGATGGAAGAAATTATATAGTAAAACCTGCAAATAGTGAATGTAAACCAGGGGGGAAAAAACACACTACCCTCCCCTGTGCCAAGTAAAAAACCACACAATCCTCCCCAGAGCAAAAAAAAAAAGTTTTTTAAAATTGTGATCTGTCCGTAAGACTTCAGTTCTTCTTGGGTGCTTATTTTATGTGGTTGAAATCAGTGTTGTGTTCGAGACCACCTAAAGCGAGACCGATTCAAGACCAAGACCAGAGAAAATCGAGTCCAAGAGACCGGAGGGGGGGCGAGACCGAGACCTGGAGGGGGACAATAGGTTCGAGACCGAGTCAAGACCGAGACCAGAGAAATGTGAGTCCAATTCAAAATCAAGATTGTAATTTTGTCATATCACCACCATAATAAGAGTTCAAAATGTCCGGTATTTCTGTGTTCATATTTCAGAACAACATATGGATTCTTTAGACATTGTCACAACTCCCTCCGAAGCTGCCACCTCTCCTTGTTTGGGCAGGCTTCGGCGTTCGTCGTCACCGGCCTTCTAGCCACTGCCGCTCCTCATTTCATCATTCCATTGGTTTTGTCTTGTTCATTACACACACCTGGTTCATATCCCCTCATCAGTACCTGTATAAGTTTTCCCTTTGCCCCCTTGTCTTTGTGTGTGATTGTTTATTGTGAGGATAGTGAAGCTCGGTGGAGATCCTTGTATTTTGTATCGCTGGGTTATTTTTCCTGTGTGCCATGTTGGTTCCAGTGTGCCTGTTTTGCGCACTGGACTGTTTTGACGCATTACTGCGTAACTCTGTTTTCCGGAATAAATCCTGTTATTCTGTGATTTACCCTCCTGCGCCTGACTCCTTCAACTCACCCATCACAGACATTCAGAATAGTGAAAACATACATGCTAAGGGAAAATAGAGCCCCTCTACAAATTATTACTAACCCAAACACAGTGGGGAACAATGGGCCTTCTACGCCTTCAGAGAAGGGCTAAGGATTTATAAAATATATATTCTAATAATAATATTATTATTTTCAATGATTTTCTGATTTAATCTCTTCAGTTTTTGTTTGAAAGGAAATGGTTAACACTCAAGAGAAAAAAAGATCCAATCAGGACTTTTCTTTGCTGGTCTCTGGGGAGATAAATCTAGCTTGCTAAGTCAGCAATTGGCTAGGCCATCAGAAGCTAGATAAAGGCATCTGCCATTCAACTGTATTAGGGCAACATTTTGGAGTGACAATGGAATCAACCAATCAGATTTTGACTTAATGGGTGGGACTGTTTCTACGAAAACGTATGGAAACTTCTGCTTTCTTGAAGGCCAACAGCGAGCAGGAGGCGCAATAGCGAGCAGTAATATTTTCCCGGGTCTAGCTAGCTATCTTTTGTTGTCGGCTAGTTTGCAGCGGCTGCAGCAGGTGTTATCAAAGAGGATGTTGTTGCTAATTTGTTACAGTAGCGGTTTCAAATTATCATCATCTGGTGAGTGGAATTGTGTTTTCTATTGCAGCGTAGTTGCTATTGGTAGTCATCTCTTTTAAAATAACTTATGTGTGTGAAACATTGTTGTATTTAAAGTGGAAATCTTGTTAAAATCTGTTCATATACAGTTAATCCCCAGGAAGAATATGACATCTTTTAAAACCTTTTCTGACTTAGATATGGTAATTTTCACGTTTTCATAAATTCTTTGAATGTTTGGGAATTACGTATATTAAGGCATTTGTGAAAATTCTATAGCAATATAGAGTAGGAAAGCGGCCGTGCGTTTGGACAATTAATAGACACTGCAGCAAATAAAACCGAATAAAAACATCTGTCTTGTCCAGGACCGGAGTCTACACAGACTGGTACGCTATAGCCAATCAGAGCTACAGTAGGCCTTTATATAAAAAAGCCATTTGCCACACGGGCCTGCCATCATTCACATTGAACTGGAATGTTTACAGGCAGTTGCAACAGCGTGGCTTTAGATCATTAGAACACATTCACCAAAAGCCACAAAATACACCTGAATGGATTTCTGCAAATATGTAAACACCACAGGAGTCCTCAAAAATTTGGGAATTTACAGTCCTATTGATCAAACAACCATAAAAAGGTAGGCTCTTTCTCCCTCGGTTATGCACATCAGCAACAACAAGATCAACAACTATTGATAGCCAGAGCAAGATGAGCTAAAATCGAACAAAGGAACTTTAGATAAACCCTCTCAAACTTTTACAGCTAGTTGGCCATCAAAATTTCACTGATAAACAATGGGGAATTGTAGCCTCCTTGTCCTTCCGCAGCTTGCCTGCCAATGCATGCTCGTCCCAACCAAGCACCCAAGCTAACTGGCTAAAGTTGGCTAGCTTGCTAGCTAGCTACTTCCAGACACAGACCATTTTACTCACCGTAGCAGAGCTGGTTAGACTGTTTACATGTTATCTAGAGTGTTCTTGACTAACTATAACTGGCACACTAGATAACCAGAGTGAATTTGCGAACACAAGAGATATTGTAACTGGATAACAGTCGTTCAAGTTATTGCTAGCATCTCTAGCTGTGTATAGCCACCGAAAAACGATATGAGGGGATCATTGTCCTTGCTAGTTTGATTGTGTTTGACTCCTGAGTGGCGCAGTGGTCTAAGGCACTGCATCGCAGTGCTAACTGTGCCACTAGAGATCCTGGTTTGAATCCAGGCTCTGTCGCAGCCGGCCGCGACCAGGAGACTCATGGGCGGCGCACAATTGGCCCAGCGTCATCCAGGGTAGGGGAGGGAATGGCCGGCAGGGATGTAGCTCAGTTGATAGAGCATGACGTTTGCAACGCCAGGGTTGTGGGTTCGATTCCCACGGGGGGCCAGTATAAAAAATAAAATAATAATAATAATAATAATAATAAAAATAAACTAACAAAAATAAAAAATATGTATTCACTAACTGTAAGTCGCTCTGGATAAGAGCGTCTGCTAAATGACTAAAATGTAAAATGTAAATGTATTGACGTTCCCAGCCTTAGTTACATTTGTCCGTTTTTGTCCAGAATATTGAGTAATTGAAACTGAAACACCGAATGGAGGCAGTAAACAATGTACCAGTCCATCTGTGATTTACAACCTGATAGCAATATTTTTTGGACTACCATGCATTGAACTGCATCCATCTATTCTGCCAACAATGCCTTAGTGTACGTCAAGGAACGTTGAGTCAAATATAACCTATTTTTAAAACCTCTTATAAAGTTGGTTTTGTAGCATAAACTGGGAATTTGATATTTTTCACTGATATTATGATTGTCTGTTTATTTAATATCTGCAAAGTAGTTAAAACACTGTCAGTTCCACTTTAAACTTAAGGTCACCGGTAACTTTGTGTGCTAAAGGTGAAATGTTTTTTCCAATGGGAAGTAATAGTTGTAAATGTTGATGCTTAACGGTTGTGTTTTTGCATTCTTATGATTGGGGGGATGTGGGGGATGGCGCCGGAGGGGATGGCCGTGCTATTTTGTGCGTTTTTTCGCATTGTTTGTAACTTATTTTGCACATAATGTTGCTGCTACCGTCTCTTATGACCGAAAAGAGCTTCTGGACATCAGAACAGCAATTACTCACCTTGAACTGGACTAATAATATTTATTTTATGAGTCGGACGAGAGGGATTTGCTCCAGACACCCGACAGGGCCCTCATCCCCGTAATTCGCAGTAGAAAGAAAAGGAGATATCGCGGAAGGAGATCGGGGTGCTTGGTAAGGAGCCGGCAACGAGTGGCTAATCTGCCTTTGCCATCGATACTATTGGCCAATTTACAATCTCTTGATAATAAAATGGACGAACTACAGGCACGAATATCCTACCAATGGGACTGTAATATCTTATGTTTCACCGAAAATGTGATGGTCTAAGTTCACAACAATGCTTAAACCACATCAATCTGATTGGGTGGGCCTGTCAGGGCCTGGCTCCATGCCTGCTCATCACAAATAGCCTACTAACCAACACTTCGGACTAAACTTTTTCAATACCTGGTTTGCATTCACATTTTTGGCTTAGTTAGCATTTACTGGTAGATATCATAAGTTGAAACGTCTTTCCTACCCTACCGGCTACCGATGTCATTCTTCTGTGAGCTGCTCCATGCCAAAAGCATTTGAGAGCTGCACACTCTTGCTGCCTGCCCTTACGAAAAAAGACTGCAATCAGAGTGCAGTATAACTGCAGTAATTTTGCAGAATAACTGCAGTTAGAGTGCAGTATAGTTGAACTGCAGTATACTGCAGTTATTCTGCAATTACGGCTTCCAAAATACCACAGTCAACTGCAGTTACGGCACTTTTACTGCAGTTTCAAAACTACAATCTTTTTTTGTAAGGGAGCAGATGATGTTCCGCTGAAACTAGGCTATGTGTGCGGCGCGCATGTGAATATATTTTACGTACTTTGCGATTGTGTAGGCTACGTTGTGCATGATTTCTCTATTGCAATCCATAATTGATAAGTCATATACCTCAACTACACTACTTTTATACTCATCAATAGGGATTAAGAAGTGAGTATACACAATGCCCACTGAAATAAAATGCATATATCCTCCACTACTCCATTGGCCCTTTGTGTTTTACAAAAAGTGCATTTCTACATGAACTTGTCACACACTGAAGGCCTATAGGTTCGCCACTGCGCAAACATGTCTATAATAGATATAAAGACTGTTAAGATATTAATGTTTCAAGAAAGGTGTGTATATATTTGGCCTGGCGAAGCGGTTTTATGCGCTACCTGAATCGAAGCTGATAATTATGAGTTTTTTACTCCGCTGGTCTCGGCTGTTCTTGGGAAGAAATTACGAGTCCTCACTGTCAGAGACCGAGTCAAGATGGAGTACAAATGTATCCGACACAGAGACAAGACCAGGACACTCAATATGTGATCTCGAGACCGGACTCGTTCGGGCAGGCTTCGGCGTTCATCGTCACCGGCTTACTAGCCACTGCCGCTCCATATCTCATCATTCCATTTGTCTTGTCTTGTCAATTACACACACCTGGTTCTTATTCCCTCATTAGTCCCTGTATAAGTGTTTCCTCTGCCCCCTTGTCCTTGTGGGTGATTGTTTTATGTGAGTTGAGTGTAGCTCGGTGGAGCTACTCGTACCTTGTATTGCCGTGGTAGATTGTTTCCCCTGTGCCTGTATTTTGTTGTCGCTATCCAGCGCAACTGTGTACGACGGAATAAACTCTGTATTCGGTGATTTACCCTCCTGTGCCTTACTCTTCTAATCACACTCATCACAATGACATTATGAAGGGCAGCTCAGAACAGCTGAAGATGGATTTTAAAGAACTGATTGGGTCACTACTTGACACCAACAAACACCCCATAATATCTGGCCCTCTGCTCTCCCTAAATCGTGGCATTGAACGGTTCAGCAGACTTTTAGCCCTCCATAACTGTCTATGAGACTATTGCAGCTCTGTGGGTGTAACATTTATTGACCATTTTGATACCTTCTGGAAACAAAGCTCGTATTATAAGGAGGATGGGATCCACCCAAATCATTTGGGTTCCTAGATCCTTTCACAGCATTATAAGGCTGCGTTGAGACAATTACTTATCAATGACACAAGCCCAGCTCATTTAATCCCTACCATTGTGTTGTTGAGTTGTAATAATAGCTTAAGAAACAAGGTTCATGAAATCAATCATTTGCTAGTAACATATACAACAAGGAATAGGTTGAAAGTCCCTCAACTTAAACATAGAACAGGAAGGACGAACCCTACAGGTTTGGCTGAAATCACTTTAAAAAAAACACTTTTCTTAAACACAAAAAAAGTTTATTGATAACTTTTAAAAATAAAGACCATTATCTAACCTTGTTTTAGCTTGTCTTTCTCAATATTTTCAAAGGAACCACATATTAGAGAACATGGACTTCATTGAGTTAGAATCGAGGCAGTTACTTAGATGTTCGGCTTCAACCATTTCTGTTGGTTAACTTTCGGAGCAGACCACTTCATTTGTATGCCAAAGAGAGATTGGGTTTGTTTAACTAGCCATAGCCACCAACTGCTAATATATATTTTAAAAAAACACACACACACAATAAAGGCTTGAACGATCAAAGGTCTATGCAGAGTACGAATTATACCATGACATTCGGGGGTCTCAATTTCTCTCGCAGGACCTCATATGTGTGCATTTTTTATGGGTCTAACAGTAAAGACGTAATTTAACGGTAAACTACATGTATTACCTTTCATTTGGCATGAACACAACCAGTCATGGAATTAGAGTGCCATCCCTGAAACATAATAACCCAGCCAGTAAGCCTCATTAACTCTTGTACTCTCTCTTCCATTTCCTGCTTCCATGAAGCACCAGTATCAAAGGACTAAAGATGGAGGTCCCTTGAACAAAGTAACAAAACAGACAGGTTTCTACGCAAGTTTTAACATGTAGCTACCGTTATATCTAATTTATGTGTGGGAGCAAACCTCAGGGGCCCCTTTATCAAAGTGTAAAGTGTTTATCAGGCAGAGGAAGACTTGCTCTGGAGGAAAACGTGTGGTGTCATGAGTCAGCTGTTTAACTGTAGTGAACTAGCCTTATCTGCCTTTCTTCTCTGAAATGGTGAAAGTGCCTGTATATGTATTTAGCTGTATAAACTTCCTATTTTGATGAATAGTTGCCTAACCTTGTCTTTTTTCATGTCTGTGTGTAACAAATTGATGAAAGGTAAAATATGCAGAGGCAGATGGAGCCTTGTCAGTTATATCAATATGCACCTGTCAATAATGTATTATATTGCTTGTTGTTAGTACTGCATTGATAGATACATTGTTATTGGCGCAGTGCAAAACTTATTGTGTTGTGTTTAAATGACCTCGTGCTGATCCATTGGACAAGTCTGGCATGACGCCAGATTTCCATAGATAAAACATTAACAAAGGCTCCATAATCACCCAAATATGTCCTTTTAGCTCTCAGTATAGCAATGCAGGTCTTTAGATGTTGTACACATTAAATTGGAATGACACAATTTCATATGTACAACATCTAAAGACCTGCATGAGGAGGTCTATTGCTGGTTGGGCAAGTTTCTCAAAACCAAGTGAAATCGCAAAAAAGTGTCTGGACTTCTATAACATGCCATTTACATCCAAAATACAGAATTGGTAAAAAAAAAAAAGAGGGGAATGTTTTAAAATTGGGCTTATCACTTCGGTCTATAAATTGATTTTACAAATGAGAGTTGTGAAAATGTACTTTTGCTCCATGAGGTAATTCAACAATGTGTACGCCGCCATATTGTCTATTTTATATCTTCTTTCATTGATCGAGAACGGTGGGTATCCACCCCAAAGTGCTGCATATCATGAGCTCGACTCAGAAATCAAGCGTCGCTTTGAATGACACTAACCTGTCTCAATCAATGAGAGAAGATCTGAAATAGACAATATGATGGCGTACACATTGTTGGATTCCCAACTCAATGGCCTTGTTGTTAGAGTGTCCACACTGAGATTGTAAGGTTGGGAGTTTGATCCCTGGCTGAGTCATACCAAAGACTGTAAAAATGGGACCTGATGCATCTCTGCTTCTCACTGATATGGAAGATACATTCCTTATGCTTCCAAAACCACACAGCAAGCGATGCCCTGCTATAGACTAGCGTCCTGTCCAGGGGGTGTACTTGTACATCAAGCTGCCTCACGCTACAGAAACAGGAGATGGGCTCCTGCTCCTATGAGCCTTGCCAAGGCTTGTGCAAGGCAACTTACTTACACATTGTTGGCACTGGTGTAAATGACACTCTCACAACCCCCTCAAGACGGGAGGGCCCACAAGGTCTGGGGGCCCATGCGCCTGTCATCGATGTCTATTCTTTTAATGAAATAAATCATTTTGACAGTAACCCTCCAAAAAGTCATTCATTCATAAACCTTTTTAGTTTCAATATATACTAAGAAGCTAAGTGTTTGTTTCTTGGGCTTCAGGAATGTGACTGAAAAAGTGCCCCAGCTCATGACTAAGCTCAGGGCCCTGGGTCTGAACACGTCTCCAACTCAATCATCAAGTTTGCTGACGACACAACAGTGGTAGGCCTGATTACCAACAATGACGAGACAGCCTACAGGGAGGAGGTGAAAGCCCAGGCGGAGTGGTGCCAGGAAAATAACCTGTCCCTCAACGTAAAAAAAATTAAATGAAGGAGCTGATCGTGGACTACAGGAGACAGCAGAGAGAGCCCCCATCCACATCGATGGGCTGTAGTGGAGACGGTCAAAAGCTTCAAGTTCCTCGGCATGCACATCACTGAGGAACTGAAATGGTCCCTTCACACCGACAGCATGGTGAAGAAGGCTCAACAGCGACTTTTCAACCTCAGGAGGCTGAAAAAATGTGGCTTGACCCCTAAGACCCTAATGAACATCTACAGATGCACCATCGATAGCATTCTGTCGGGCTGTATCACCGCCTGGTACGGCAACTGCACCGGCCTCAACCGCAGGGCTCTCCAGAGGGTGATGCAGTCAGCCACACACATCACCGGGGGAGCACCGGGTGTCACAGGAAGGCCAAGAAGATCATCAAGGACAGCCACCCGTGCCATGGCCTGTTCAGCCCTCTGCCATCTAGAAGGCAGAGACAGTACAAGTGCGTCAAAGCTGGAACGAAGAGACTGAAAAACAGCTTCTATCTCCAGGCCATAAGACTGCTACACAGTCATCACTTTGTAGAAGCACCTTTGGCAGAGAATACAGATGTGAGTCTTTCTGGGTATGTTTCTAAGAGCTTTCTACACCTGGATTCTGCTACATTTGCCCATTATTCTTTTCAAAATTCTTCAAGCTCTTTCAAATTGGTTGTTGATCATTGCTAGACAATCATTTTAAGGTTTTGCCGTAGATTTAAGTCAGAATTGTAACTCAGCCATTCAGGAACATTCACTGTCTTCTTGGTAAGCAACGCCAGTGTAGATTTGGCCTTGTGTTTTAGGTTATTGTCCTGCTGGTTATTGTCCTGCTTTCCACCAGTGTCTGGTGGAAAGCAGACTGAACCAGGTTTTCCTCTAGGATTTTGCCTGTGCTTAGCTCCATTCCGTTTCTTTTTTATCCTGAAAAACTCCCCAGTCCTTAACAATTACAAGCATACCCATAACATGATGCAACCACTACTATACTTGAAAATATGGAGAGTGGTACTCAATAAATTGTTGTATTGGATTTGTTCCATACATAACAATTTGGATAGTCCCGTGTAGCTCAGTTGGTAGAGCATGGCGTTTGCAACGCCAGGGTTGTGAGTTCGTTTCCTACGGGGGACCAGTATGGAAGAAAAAAAAATGTATGCACTCACTAACTGTAAGTCGCTCTGGATAAGAGCGTCTGCTAAATGACTAAAATGTAAATGTATGCAGGACAAAAAGTTACTTGCTTTGCCACATTTCTTTTACAGTATTACAGAAATATTTGTATTCTGTAAAGGCGTCATTCTTTTTTACATTTAAGTCATTTAGCAGACGCTCTTATCCAGAGCGACTTACAGTTAGTGCATACATTTTTTAAAATATATTTTTCATACTTGCCCCCCGTGGGAATCGAACCCACAACCCTGGCATGGCAAACGCCATGCTCTACCAACTGAGCTACATCCCTGCCGGCCATTCCCTCCCCTACCCTGGACGACGCTGGGCCAATTGTGCGTCGCCCCATGGGTCTCCCGGTCGGCTACGTCAGAGCCTGGATTCGAACCAGGATCTCTTGATGCACAGCTAGCACTGCAATTCAGTGCCTTAGACCACTGCGCCACTCGGGAGTCAGTAGCATTCAAATGAAGTCAGTTAGCTAGCCAGACCAGAGTTAGAAATGTACATCCAAATAACTAGATAACTATTAAGTAGCTACTACAGCTAGTTAGAATATGTAAATTAACGTTATTATAGCTAGTAAGAAAGGATTTAACTCCAGGTTCGACATATTTAAAGGTGCTACACATAGGATTTTTTTGCATTGTTATTTCAGAAAATTTCCACAATATATCTGGCACTAATAGTGGAATGATAGTGTTTCACAGTATTACCAAAGTTGTGGTAGTAGCTACTTACCCGCCAGCAGTGTTGTGATTGGCTGTGATATTCGACTATTGATTTCTCGCGCCAGAGCGGCATTTGTTGTCAAAAGGAGAAAGCTGTTCTGACTTTGTGACAGTGTTCTCTAGTGTAAATCTCTCTGTCATTTCCTGGTTGATAAAATTCTACACTGTCATCCATCCCTGTGGAACGCTTTCGACACCTTGTAGTGTATGCCCCGACGAATAGAAGCTGTTCTGAGGGAAAAAGGGGGTGCAACTCAATGTTAGGAAGGCGCTCCTAATGTTTTGTACACTGAGTGTATGTTAAACCTGGAGTTAAGTCCCTTAGCTAGTTAGTATAAGTATTGTTTTCTATGATTAGCTTGCTAATGAACTTTTGATGACTAACGTTAGCTAGTACAGACTTGTCACATTGACCCCATTCTGAGAACCCAGAATAGCTAACTATTTAGCTAGTTTAAGAACAGGTTTTGTTCTGTGTACTTTTCTGCTAGCTATAAACGATGATATAAACAACAAACCAGCTAGATAGTTATTATGCAATTTATTTGGGGTGCCTGATTGATAACATCTGTGAATACCATTGCATTATCATGACTTCCATTTGGACTGTTTGGATCCACAGGAAGAGATGTCAGGAGTAAGTGCGGTGAGCTCGGCGTTGCCAGCGTCTACAACCCGTACCACCTCCTTCAAGGGCTCCTGCCCCAGCTCGAAGTATGTGAAGCTGAATGTGGGCGGGGTGCTCTACTACACCACCATGCAGACCCTCACCAAGCAGGACACCATGCTCAAGGCCATGTTCAGTGGCAGGATGGAGGTCCTCACAGACAGCGAAGGCAAAGATATTTATAACTAAACCAAGAAAGTTCATCTGTGTCGTTTTGGGCACAGCCAAGCACGAGTTAGCGAGATCCTAGTGGCGCATTCTAGCATGTATTTGCATATTTCCATTAGGGAACACCTTCTCTGTGAAGTGCGCATGTGCAATAACTAAATTTGTCCTTGCAGTTCTTGTTAACAACACAATTTGAAAATGTAAGCTTTGGCAAAGGGGCCACATCTACAAAACTTAGTTCACTCTGTTCGTAACAGATTCTAGTTTTGGGAACTGAAAACTGTATTGAGATCGGGCTTTTCTTAGATGAGAAAATCAGCAGAATGTCAGCCCAGTTCCATCTCGCTCCATACTCTCCCACCGCCGGCCACTGGGCTTCCTCTCCTCACCATATTTGATGGGGAGTGGAAATTTCAACGGGATGTTTCAGATTTATACAGCTCCTTGTTCTATCTTTGGAGAAGGCATTGATGATGACATGGGTTGACTGCAGCCAGGGTTTCCCAAACCTTTTGTCCACTGCAAAGTCTTGAGTCCTGTAAAGTCCATGCTCCTTGATGCTGCATAGGATACAATTCTATCAGTTTTACAAACAAGCTCCCCTTGCATGCCTCCCATCTGATAGCTCCCCTTGCATGCCTCCCATCTGATATGGCTCTAAATGAAGATACACACACAGTCTACTATCTCCACTGTGTTGTCTCTGCCACTTCTCAATGTAATGAATCCTGACCTCTCCTGCAGGTTGGATCCTTATTGACAGGTGTGGAAAGCACTTTGGGACCATTCTGAACTACCTGCGTGATGGTTCTGTACCTCTGCCTGAAATCCGGAGAGAGGTGGAAGAGCTCCTGGCAGAGGCCAAGTACTACCTGGTGCAGGGGCTAGCTGACGAGTGCCACGCTGCCTTGGAGGTATTGTGTCAGTGGAGGCTGGTGGGAAGAGCTATAAGAGGACAGGCTCATTATAATGGCTGGAATGGAATAAATAGACGGTATCAAACATATGGAAACCACATGTTTGACTCCATTCCATTGATTCCATTCCAGCCATTACAATGAGCCTGTCCTCCTATAGCTCCTCCCATCAACCTCCACTGTATTGTGTATTACCTTAACACACTGTAAACACTTACCTGTAATCAATCTCTATCTTGGTGTCTCTCTTTCTCTGCATGCTGGTATGGCCACTGTACTCATTGAATTATTTGGGTCCTGTTTCCTCCATGCTTTCAGAACAAAGATATGTATGAGCCCTTCTGTAAAGTGCCCTTGGTCACATCCTCAAAGGAAGAACAGAGACTAATCTCTACCTCCAAGGTAAAAAATAATATTTCACAATTGACATGTATGATTTGACATACATGTTTCTCAACCCTGACTACCTCTGTTCCTTTTTTATTTTGGATTACAGCCCACAGTCAAGCTGTTATACAACAGGAGCAACAACAAGTACTCTTACACCAGGTAGGCTAAACATTACATATGATTGTGGTAAAATACTTATAATGAGCTTATACTGTATTTCTTACATGTATGTGTGAATTGGATTGTATCATGGATAGACTGATGTACATAGCGATTTGAACAGATTGACAACTAGACATAAACATCTGGTGTCATTACCTTTTCACAGCAACTCAGATGACAACATGTTGAAGAACATTGAGCTGTTTGACAAGCTCTCTCTGCGGTTCAACGGCCGTGTGCTCTTCATCAAGGATGTGATTGGGGATGAGATCTGCTGCTGGTCATTCTATGGGCAGGGCCGTAAGATCGCTGAGGTGTGCTGCACCTCCATAGTCTATGCCACAGAGAAGAAGCAAACCAAGGTATGCAGTTTCCCACAGCACGACCACAGAAAAGGAAGATATGAATGTTTCTTGCTTTGACCAAATCATAGACTAGCCTGGTTGTCAGTGAGTAGTCTTGTCTTTGTACCTAGAGCAGTGGTCTAAACAGTATTCTCTTTCCTCAGGTGGAGTTCCCAGAGGCTCGTATCTATGAGGAGACGCTTAACATCCTGCTGTATGAGTCTCAGGACGGGCGTGGTCCAGACAACGCTCTACTGGAGGCTACAGGGGGCGCTGCAGGCCGATCCCACCATCTGGACGAGGACGAGGAACGGGAACGCATCGAGAGAGTACGCCGCATCCACATCAAATGCCCTGATGACCGCACCCACCACCACCAGTAACTATAACAGCCAACCAACATTATCAGTCTCCACAGTCCTCGCCAGTGACCATTACCCATCACTGAGATCACACTACCGGTATACCCACAGGTACATTGACATTGACCACAAGCGACTTCTTTGCCTCTGCACCACAGCCACTTATGAACTGTTGCTAGTCTCCTATCATTATAAGTAGAACATGATTTGGGTGTTGTAGTTAATGTGCTGTCCCAAATGGCCGTATCAGTGTTTTCTAAACCCTCCATAAGAGCTCATCTATTTATCAGTGGTCAAAATGTATTTTACCTCCTTTATTTCCAAATGTTTTGTCTTTATATGTAGACATGTTACTTGTGCCCAGTAGAGATCTTGTGCCTTAAGTCTGTGGGTGTAAGTGCTGCTTACAATCTGATTTACTTTATCATGTCACTACAACATTGCTTTGAGGTTCAGGTATGTGTCGCAGTATAGCTAGTTCAGGTCAATTGCATTTAAAGGATTATATACATTATGTACAATGTGGAACAATACCTTTTCCTACCACAGCAGTTTTAGATAAAACATTTATTAAAATATATATTCATTAGTTTGAATAAGTGATATGTAAACTGTATAACAGCATTTTATCATGTGTTTAGAAATTGGGTGCTTCTATTTTCTGTATGTACTCATTTCGTCCATCAGAGGGTGGTATGTACAAAGACACTGAAAGGTGTGATAAATTAGGTTGAAGTTATCCCTAGATGGTGATCTTGGGTCAGCTTTGTATTTCTCCCACTAATGATTAAGGATTGTTGGAGGGGGAGCTGATCCTAGATCTTTACCTAGGGGAACTTAATCCTGAAGTAATAAGTTACAACCCACCTCTGAATTGTAAGTGGTGTGAATAAAGCCACTTTTTATACTGTAGTCATGGATTAATGATCTTTTGGCATCCCAAATAACCTTTTGAGATGCTGGATCATGTACAGTGGGGGAAAAAAGTATTTAGTCAGCCACCAATTGTGCAAGTTCTAGTTGACGTGTACCTATGATGAAAATTACAGGCCTCTCTCATCTTTTTAAGTGGGAGAACTTGCACAATTGGTGGCTGACTAAATACTTTTTTTCCCCACTGTAAAATAAAGTCCACCTGTGTGCAATCTACATTTTACATTTACATTTTAGTCATTTAGCAGACAGTTAGTGAGTGCATACATTATTCTTTTTTATATACAGTGGGGGAAAAAAGTATTTAGTCAGCCACCAATTGTGCAAGTTCTCCCACTTAAAAAGATGAGAGAGGCCTGTAATTTTCATCATAGGTACACGTCAACTATGACAGACAAATTGAGAATTTTTTTTCCAGAAAATCACATTGTAGGATTTTTAATGAATTTATTTGCAAATTATGGTGTTCCGAAAGGCCCCAGAGTCTTTAACACCACTAAGCAAGGGGCACCATGAAGACCAAGGAGCTCTCCAAACAAGTCAGGGACAACGTTGTGGAGAAGTACAGATCATGGTTGGGTTATAAAAAATTATCAGAAACTTTGAACATCCCACGGAGCACCATTAAATCCATTATTAAAAAATGGAAAGAATATGGCACCACAACAAACCTGCCAAGAGAGGGCCGCTCACCAAAACTCACGGACCAGGCAAGGAGGGCATTAATCAGAGAGGCAACAAAGAGACCGAAGATAACCCTGAAGGAGCTGCAAAGCTCCACAGCGGAGATTGGAGGATCTGTCCATAGGACCACTTTAAGCCGTACACTCCACAGAGCTGGGCTTTACGGAAGAGTGGCCAGAAAAAAGCCATTGCTTTAAAAAAAAATAAGCAAACACGTTTGGTGTTCGCCAAAAGGCATGTGGGAGACTCCCCAAACAAATGGAAGAAGGTACTCTAGTCAGATGAGACTAAAATTAAGCTTTTTGGCCATCAAGGAAAACGCTATGTCTGGCGCATACCCAACACCTCTCATCACCCCGAGAACACCATCCCCATTGTGAAGCATGGTGGGGGCAGCATCATGCTGTGGGGATGTTTTCCATCGGCAGGGACTGGGAAAATGGTCAGAATTGAAGGAATGATGGATGGCGCTAAATACAAGGAAATTCTTGAGGGAAACCTGTTTCAGTCTTCCAGATATTTGAGACTGGGACGAAGGTTCACCTTCCAGCAGGACAATGACCCTAAGCATACTGCTAAAGCAACACTCGAGTGGTTTAAGGGGAAACATTTAAATGTCTTGGAATGGCCTAGTCAAAGCCCAGACCTCAATCCCATTGAGAATCTGTGGTATGACTTAAAGATTGCTGTACACCAGCGGAACCCATCCAACTTGAAGGAGCTGGAGCAGTTTTGCCTTGAAGAATGGGCAAAAATCCCAGTGGCTAGATGTGCCAAGCTTATAGAGACATACCTCAAGAGACTTGCAGCTGTAATTGCTGCAAAAGGTGGCTCTACAAAGTATTGACTTTGGGGGGGTGAATAGTTATGCACGCTCAAGTTTTCTGTTTTTTTTGTCTTATTTCTTGTTTGTTTCACCCACAAATATATTTTGCATCTTGAAAGTGGTAGGCATGTTGTGTAAATCAAATGATACAAGCCCCACAAAAATCCATTTTAATTCCAGGTTGTAAGGCAACAACATTGGAAAAATGCTGGGGGGAATACTTTCGCAAGTGGTCTCAAATATCTCCCAATACCTCAAACCGAGGAGAAAAATAAAAGTTTATCAACTCAAGCAAACCGGCCATTATGTCAAACTGTGCATGAGAGTAAGCCAAGCTTGACAAGTAGCCTATGCTAACGTTTCCACATAATAAAGGCTATTTCTCATAATATTGTGCAACCGAATTATTTCGTAATAATGTCATCTTTCTCATTATAATGTTATCTTTCTCATAATAACGAGATAATGGATTATTTTGTGATAAGGAGTTATTGAATTATTTCATAATAACGTTCTCTTATCTAGTAATAATGATATGAAAAATATGTATTTCTGAGTGCCAGCAATACTCCACCGTAGGAATTGAATCCCGACATTGAAAATGTATTTTTGGGGGGGCTATTTGTGCATTTCCCAGTTAATAGAAATTATGGTATCAAATTTGACTCCGGGGTTTGTTTTAAATCATTTCAATTTGTAATGATGTATTTCCAGTATAGCTGGGCTGTCTGAACAGTGACAGTATCAGCCTGACAGCCTGAGGGAATTGAATTAGAATTGGAATATATGGAATTGTTGGGGATAATATCGAATTGGGAATTATATTTTTGGAATTTACCCAACATTGGAATTGAAAGGAATTTAATTAACTATGGATTACAAGATTGAGATGGAATTTCATTTTAATTTATGGAATTTACAGGCAGAGGGAATTTGAATTTAAATTATAGGAATTGCCCCCACCCCTGTTATGTTTTAATCTGGATATGTAACTCGGGTCTCCCGCTTGCCAATCCAACATGGTAACCATTATGATGCCTTCAAGTGCTTTTGAAGTTGGAACAATTCTTCAAACAATGATATTTTAGCTAGCTAGATGGGCTAGCTAACATTGCTAATGATAAAGTTAGCTAGATTGACAATATGGTCAAACTTGCTTCATTATCCACATTGATATACACATTTGATGATGTAAAAAATTGATTTGCTTTATCATCTTTTGGTTGAAAAAGTGAAAGGTCAGTGATGAAATGGCACAACTTGTAAACTCTGTATCAAAATTATCTCAGATTTTCCCACTCGGAATATTCTGATTTGGGAAGGTCGTTCAAGAGGTATTTCCCCAGTCAAAACCTTGTATTTCCCACGTCCGAAGAGCATTTGAAAGTAGCATTAGAGTAGACCATGAGGACTCTTCAAGCTCCAAGGGTGTCATTTGGTCTTACAACTCTCAGGCAGGGCTACCTCATCACAAGTGTGATTCAAAATCACCTACGCTACACTTTATTAAATGAAACTATTACATGCAACTGATTTATTGTTAGATTATCATTACAGATTATGCAGCATAAAACATTGTAAAGCATACGCGCAAAAACATTTCAACAAATTTGTAGGTATTTCTGAACACCATCAAAATTGTGGCAGCTTAGGTGCATATTTGCTGACACCGGTGTAAGTATAGTTTTAAAGGTTATTGAGAGACACATGCACTACCAGTCAAAAGTTTGGACACATCTACTCATTCAAGGATTTTTCTTTATTTTTACTATTTTCTACATTGTAGAATAATAGTGAAGACATCAAAACTATGAAATAACACATATGGAATATTGTAGTAACCAAAAAAGTGTTAAACAAATCAAAATATTCTTCAAATAGCCACCGTTTGCCTTGATGACAGCTTTGCACACTCTTGGTGGCAGAGACTGGCTCTCCTGGCAGCTGGACATGGCCCTCAGGGCAATATTCAGGGGCTTGCCCTTGGTCCTCATTGACATTTGGGAGATTACCTCCTGTCACTATTCTCTGGAGAACATTCACACGCCCCCCGTGGTGATCCAAAATGAAGTGGACCTCTTCCTGTCCTTTGTCTGCCTGCAGTGAAAAAGAGCAGCATTCAAAAGTGATTGGCTGCAAAATCAACTGCCTACAAAATGGCAAACAAGAAATAAATAACCATAACATGAAAACAATACTCAAACTCTAGGTGCTGTTCAGTGCTCTGAAAGCCTCTATTGTATATGAAACTCAAGGTCACCAGTGAGACTGCATTATTACCATAGATTATTCCCATTCAATGTCCTCTGATGGTTGTTAAGCTATTGCCTGCTTTCACCTCGACATTGATCCTTCTGTCATGCATAAAAGATAGTTAAGCAATGATTCATTTATAGAACATGTGGACTGTTTTTGAGCAAATATTCTGTTTAGAAAATATATTCATTCTAATTCTAGACACAGTACTAGTAATTTGGCAATAGCTCCACCTAGCCCTCAGGGACAGTAAGTGCATTTTCTATCATATTCCTTACACCAAATTCTGTACTTTCAAACAAATAAGGGGAATCAAGTGTGTTAGGGGCAAGGGGGAGGGTTTAAAATAGGGCTTATCACTTATGTCTATAAATTGATTCTACGAATGAACAATCTGTTAAAAACTCAGTAACTTCGTTAAGTGATAATGCCCGAGAAGCTGGTGTATTGGCACTGGTGTCGTCTCGGGCCGGCAAACCGTGCCAATATATCCTCCAAACACCGGCTTCGATGGTATTATCACTTTTAAACAACGGGTTACCAACATATTTAAATAATATTTGACATATTTTCATTAAAAACTTTATTTTGATGAATTTATTCATACTATTTCAGCCTTCCACAAGATATAGTCCCGACACAAATCTAGGGTTGCAAGCCGGCTGGTCGTTCGTTCTATCGGTTCGGTTGCTAGAGATGCGACACAGTCGTTCAGTCTTTTTGTTCTGTATCTATAGTCGTTTAGTGTTTTTGTTCTGTATCTATGGACGTTGCACAGTCGTTCGTTCTAAATGTTACATTGCCATACTAGCTGGCAACGTTCTTATCCCTTGCTTGCTAGCTAGCCAACTACGGCTAACTTACAGTTAGCTAACTTACGATTTTGCCTGGCATAGAAAATGTGCTCACTCGTCAGGACACTGTTGTTGAGAGGAACTAGCCAACAATACAGCTAACGCAATCACTTCAAACTGAAGCTGGAAAGACTGTAAACTAGCTGCATTTTGTTTTACCTTTCTTCAATTGACATTTCTTTGTATACAGTGCATTCGGAAAGTATTCAGACCCCTTGACCTTTTCCACATTTTGTTACGTTACAACCTTATTCTAAAATGGATTACATTATTTTATTTTCTCATCAATCTACACACAATACCCCATAATGACAAAGCAAAAGCAGGTTTTTAGACATTTTAACACAAGTATTCAGACCCTTTACTCAGTACTTTGTTGAAGCACCTTTGGCAGCGATTACAGCCTTGAGTCTTTTTGGGTATGAGCTTGGCACACCTGTATTTTGGGAGTTTCTCCCATTCTTCTTTGCAGATCCTCTCAAACTCTGTAAGGTTGGATGGGGAGCGTCGCTGCACAACTATTTTCAGGTCTCTCCAGAGATGTTTGATCGGGTTCAAGTCCGGGCTCTGGCTGGGCAACTCAAGGACATTCAGAGACTTGTCCCGAAGCCACTCCTGCGTTTTCTTGACTGTGTGCTTAGGGTCATTGTCCTGTTGGAAGGTGAACATTCGCCCCAGTCTGAGGTCCTGAGCGCTCTGGAGCAGGTTTTCATCAAGGATCTCTCTGTACTTTGCTCCATTAATCTTTCCCTCGATCCTGACTAGTCTCCCAGTCCCTTCCGCTGAAAAACATCCCCACAGCATGATGCTGCCACCACCATGCTTCACCGTAGAGATGGTGCCAGGTTTCCTCCAGACGTGACGCTTGGCATTCAGGCCATAGAGTTCAATCTTGGTTTCATCAGACCAGTGAATGTTGTTTCTCATGGTCTGAGAGTCCTTTAGGTGCCTTTTGGCAAACTCCAAGCGGGCTGTCATGTGCCTTTTGCGGAACAGTGGCTTCCGTCTGGCCACTCTACCGTAAAAGCCTGATTGGTGGAGTGCTGCAGAGATGGTTGTCCTTCTGGAAGGTTCTCCCATCTCCACAGAGGAACTCTGGAGCTCTGTCAGAGTGACCATCGGTTTCTTGGTCACCTCCCTGACCAAGGCCCTTCTCCCCCTATTGCTCAGTTTGGCCGTGCGGCCAGCTCTTGGAAGAGTCTTCTTCCATTTAAGAATGATGGAGGCCACTGTGTTCTTGGGGACCTTCAATGCTGCACAAATTAACTTAATCCGTTTTAGAATAAGGCTGTAACATAACAAAATGTGGGAAAAAATGGAAGGGGTCTGAATACTTTCCGAATGCACTGTATATCCATAAAAATTATGGCAGCTGATTCATGATTTCGACTGGCTGAGAAACGCTGCCTGCATGTTTGTCTCGTCCCGACGCCCGACCCTTTACATGTTCATTACTATGGGACAGCTGGAGATCGAATTTGAATATTGAGACAATGTTGCAAATGTCGGAGAGACAGACAGCAAGGTTTATACAAATCTTCGCTGTTGAAAACTAAACGTTAGTCTAAAATACATTTCTAGATGCTTTTTATAGTGTAGGTAAAGTTCATAACGTGCCTGGCTGGGCTGATGAGACAGTGGATTGCGCAGACAGATAGAACAGAGTAAATAGGCATTTTAATGTCATAGATTTAGCAGGTGGTAACTTGTGGAATAGACACCAGCTGGAATGCGCTTTTAACCAATCAGCATTCAGGATTAGACCCACCGTTGTATAACAGAATACATTGCATTGTGAAAGAGAAAGTTGAATGAGTATAGAAACCATTAAGCATAATGCCCCGTTTACATTGTGACGTATTTCATTACGCCGTACGTCATCTTCACTGAGTTTTGCCCCGCTACTGAACGCAGACAGGTGTAGTGTTTGTAATGCAAGATGAAGGAGAGCCTCTCATAAGAGATCACATTGTTTCAGGTAATAATAAAACATGTTTTGTTTAGTTACATTTTCCTCAACTTGTTTCTCTAACTTTATAGCAAGTCAAGCTAGCTTGTACTGCAGAGCAGCTAGTAAGCTAGCTGAAAGCTAGGCTAGGTTGAAAATATCATTGTAGCTAGTGACCTCCACCTAATAAATTATCATCAAAAACAAATGTCATTACCATCACAATAAACTTAAACGGGAGGCAACAGTCATGTAATAGAATTGGCTTAACAGCCAATGTGTATTATTTAACATTACTATTAAAATAGGACTCACTTATAGGAATGGGTAATTGTTTACAAGTTCAAATCAAATCAAATGTTATTTGTCACATACACGTGTTTAGCAGATGTTATTGCGGGTGTAGCGAAATGCTTGTGCTTCTAGCTCCAACAGTGCAGTAATATCTAACAATTTCACAACATATACCCAATGCTTGCTATCCCATAAAGCCATCACCGAAAACCACATATTTTCATCTTCTTCTGTGGTTTGGTAACTTCCTGTCCTTTGACGGACTCTGGCTGGACTGAAGAGGATGCAAAGTTTGTAAAATGTCAAAGTATGCCACGTCCATCTCACAACCGAGCCTTCAACAGCAAGGGGCATTGCATTTCCACTCTGTTGTGGACGTCCCCATTGAACTGCATGACATCCGCCGCAACATAACGGATGTTAAAGCCAATTAAAAGCCAATTTATGCTTGATCCGAAAATGTGGTCATAGGCGCCGTATGGATGGTGTGATGCAATCGCGGAGCCTCCTTATGCACGCAGAGGCCAAATTGAGCTCCGTACCGCATCTCCATGCGCTGCTCAAAATTTGTAACAGTGCGGAGGGCTCTGTATAGCTCCGCATTGACATGATTGGTTGACGGTAGGTGAGGGTGGGAAGTCCTGTATAAACACACACTCACTTCCTTGAGAACTTCCTTTACAACAGCTCTTCACTGCTCCGTGAAGCGCAAAAAGTATGAATGCCCTGACTTCTGCAGAGGCCGTCCGTAAATGCTACACGGCCAATGCAGATGTCGGATTGACCATGCAGCGCCATTAATGTGAATCAAATCAAATCAAATTTTATTGGCCACATGCGCTGAATACAACAGGTGCAGACATTACAGTGAAATGCTTACTTACAGCCCTTAACCAACAGTGCATTTATTTTTTATAAAAAAGTAAAATAAAACAACAACAAAAAAGTGTTGAGAAAAAAAGAGCAGAAGTAAAATAAAATAACAGTAGGGAGGCTTTATATACAGGGGGGTACCGGTGCAGAGTCAATGTGCGGGGGCACCGGCTAGTTGAGGTAGTTGAAGTAATATGTACATGTGGGTAGAGTTAAAGTGACTATGCATAAATAATTAACAGAGTAGCAGCAGCGTAAAAAGATGGGGTGGGGGGGGCAGTGCAAATAGTCCGGGTAGCCATGATTAGCTGTTCAGGAGTCTTATGGCTTGGGGGTAGAAGCTGTTGAGAAGTCTTTTGGACCTAGACTTGGCACTCCGGTACCGCTTGCCGTGTGGTAGCAGAGAGAACAGTCTATGACTAGGGTGGCTGGAGTCTTTGACAATTTTGAGGGCCTTCCTCTGACACCGCCTGGTATAGAGGTCCTGGATGGCAGGAAGCTTGGCCCCAGTGATGTACTGGGCCGTACGCACTACCCTCTGTAGTGCCTTGCGGTCGGAGGCCAAGCAGTTGCCATACCAGGCGGTGATGCAACCAGTCAGGATGCTCTCGATGGAGCAGCTGTAGAATTTTTTGAGGATCTGAGGACCCATGCCGAATCTTTTCAGTCTCCTGAGGGGGAATAGGCTTTGTCGTGCCCTCTTCACGACTGTCTTGGTGTGTTTGGACCATGATAGTTTGTTGGTGATGTGGACACCAAGGAACTTGAAGCTCTCAACCTGTTCCACTACAGCCCTGTCGATGAGAGTGGGGGCGTGCTCAGTCCTCTTTTTTTTTTCCTGTAGTCCACAATCATCTCCTTTGTCTTGGTCACGTTGAGGGAGAGGTTGTTATCCTGGCACCAGACGGCCAGGTCTCTGACCTCCTCCCTATAGGCTGTCTCATCGTTGTCGGTGATCAGTCCTACCACTGTTGTGTCGTCGGCAAACTTAATGATGGTGTTGGAGTCGTGCCTGGCCATGCAGTCATGGGTGAACAGGGAGTACAGGAGGGGACTGAGCACGCACCCCTGAGGGGCCCCCGTGTTGAGGATCAGTGTGGCAGATGTGTTGTTACCTACCCATACAAGTCTTAAATGAGCTGCATGGTCAATCCGAGGTCTGCATTGGCATTGCAGCATTTAGAGTGATACTGTATGGCCCTTGTAGAAGTCATGGCATTCATACTTCTTGCGCTTCGCGGAGCAGCGCAGAGCTGTTGAATAGAGCTGTTGTGAAGGAAGTTGACAGCCTCCGACCACATTTTTGGATCAAGAATACATTTGCTTTTAAGTCGGCATGGCTGGCTGTCTAGCTCCCGCCTATCCTTTCTTTGGATTGGTGGATACATCTCATTATTATTATCTTTTTTAGAATATTCGATGAGGGTTGTTGACGTCAACCGCCTGTATTCAATGGAGAGAGAGAGAGATACGTTCTCCTCACCAGGGCCTGGGCCTGCTTATACTGAATCAGATGTTGGAAGTTATGCATCCTTTTTAGTACTCTAAATGTCCTGTTCCTACTCCACACCATTGCCCCACACTCCTCTGTCCACCATGGGACTGCTTTCCTCCTCCTCCCCGAACTCTTAGGTATAGCCTCAGTAGCTTCCCCCACTAAAGCTGTTCTCACCCAGTTATTCATACTATCCACATCCCCTCTCATATCCACCCGAGCAATCACCTGCTCACTCAGCTCCTGAAACTGATCCCACTTTGCCCTTCCAAACACACACCTGCCTACTCCATCCACTGACACCTCCTCCTACCTCCGGCCGATTGTGCATACTATCGGGTAATGATCACTCCCTACTGTCGACTACTCCCATACCGCCCAATCACAGATTCCTGCCATCACACTAGATACCAGAGTGAGGCAGACTCTTTCCCTGTGGCTACATCAATCCGGGTCCCTCGGCCATCATTCAGGCACACTAGATCTTTCATTTCTATGAGATTTTCCATCAATAGGCCATTTCCATCCATCCATTAAAATACCCACACCACATTACCTTACTTCTATCCTGGCCCTCCACCCTTTCCAGCACATCCAGGTCCAATATCTGACAAGGATAGTAGTAATTCACAACCACTAGCACCCCTCCTCTCAACAACACCTCCTCCACAACATATTCCTGTTCAATACCTTTGCCTAGCACCCTGTAAGGAAGTCCTTGCTTTATGAAGGTGTCACATCCGGCCCCCCCATCTCTGTCCCTACAAACCACTTCATATGCCTGTATGATACTCCAAAGTTGGTTTGAGTCATGTTTCCTGCACACAAATCACATCAGGCTTAGCTGGCATATCCACAATGAACTGTTTGAACATTAGCCAACAGGCTTTGAGCATTCCATTGTAGTTTTACCACCATAACTAAGATCCAGTAATACATTTGTATTTGTATTTATTATAGATCCCCATTAGCTGCTGCCACGGCAGCAGCTACTCTTCCTGGGTTCCAGCAAAATTAAGGCAGTTATACAATTTAAAACATTACAATACATTCACAACAGATTTCACAACATATTAAATGTGTGCCTTCAGGCCCCTACTCTACTACCACATATATACAACACAAAATCCATGTAATTTTACTGCTTGCATGAGTTACTTGATGTGGAAAAGAGTTCCATGTAGTCATGGCTCTATGTAGTACTGTGCGCCTCCCATAGTCTGTTCTGGACTGTGAAGAGACCTCTGGTGGCATGTCTTGTGGGGTATGCATGGGGGTCCGGTAGTTCAATCAGACAGCTCGGTGCATTCAACATGTCAATACCTCTCAAAATACAAGTAGTGATGAAGTCAATCTTTCCCCCACTTTCAGACAGGAGAGATTGACATGCAATATTATTAATGTTAGCTCTCAGTTTACATCCAAGGGCCAGCCGTGCTGCCTTGTTCTGAGCCAATTGCAATTTTCCTTAGTCCCTCTTTGTGGCACCTGATCACACGACTGAACAGTAGTCCAGGTGTGACAAAACTAGGGCCTGTAGGACCTGCCTTGTTGTTAAGAATGCAGAGCAGCGCCTGACTCCATCCTCGGGCTGACTGAGGTCATCTCGAACCTCTTCCCATGTCAACCCTGTCATAATCAGATGTCTCCCAGCCACTTTCACTATTAGCTGAATCCCCTCTGTTTTAGATTGTGCTTTAGCAGTGCTATTGATAACTCCTGCTATGAACGTCACCAGCTTCCTCTTATCTATGTATAACATATCACTGCCCACCTGCCCCGTAATCCCCGGTCTAGATGCTCCTACCCATCTCTCCCTTGAACCTGTATCTCCCTGGACCTGGACCACCCTCACTGCCTCAGCATATGACACCCTTCTCTCCACTCTCACTTGTTGCACCTCCACTGCCTGCTTCATTGCCTCACACCCACTATATGCCACACTATGAGCACCCCCACAGCTGCAGCACTTTGGTTGTACACCATCTCCACACTTCCCATACTCATGCTCCCCTTCACACCTGGCACACCTCTTTTTCTCTTTACAGGCTGTTGCCACATGCCCAAACCTCTGGCAGTTATAACATCTTAACATTAGAACCGCCTGGCCTTTCAGCATATAAATACCCTTTAGAGAACGTTGCCGGGCGTCCCCTTTAGCAGATGCATCAGATGCATATCAACCTGCAAGATGCGCAAACATGCTTGATAAATAAACGCTTGATAAATAGTGCATAAACTATTGTATAGGATTAATTGCATGAAGAAAAAACAACAACAATAGTTATTTGTTTAGATAGAGTCAATGATATGTTTTGTATAATTCTACAAAAAAAAACGTAGGCCTATAGCCTGTTTTCGTTTTCCTTACAATAAAACATTACAGTGTAATCCATTTGATCAACTTTAATTGTAGATTTGATTAGTAATAGAGTTATAGTAATGAATAAAAGTCCAGTTACAGCTTCTTTTGACAAAGTAGAAATGAAAAAGATGATAATAGTAATAATAATATAACCAGCCAGGTGCACAGATGAAATGATTTGCTGTATTCCTAAACAAAAGCACCAGTGCATGAACAATTGATTATAGGATTGAAGTGGCTTCCTTGATCAAGCAGGTCGCCAGTCTACGTACGAAACTGGGGAAAACGCAGAGTGGAATGTTTAACTGTCTACGCCGGTGGCTGGATGGCGTTCGGGCTTGTTGGATGCATCTCTGCCTTGCTGTTTGTTGTTGTCCGACTGGCTGGTGTTGCCCAGAGTTCGTTCGCCAGGGGAGCCATCTCCCTCCTCTCCTACTCCATCTGATAGCGAAGCACAGCAAGAGGAGCATGCCAATCAACGATGGTCGCATGTCACGAGCCGTGGAAGCCGAAGACAGTGGCCTCCCGCAAAGAAAGGCTACACTCCCAACGAGAGGCCCGGATACAAACAACTAATAGTTTCGCCTCCCTGGAGCCTGATCTTCCTGCACCATCGTTGCTGGGGGAACCTGTGTCTGCGGCCGCTGTGCCTACTCCTTCCCCTACGATTTCGAAGTCGACGTCGGCCACCTTCTGTCCCAGCTCTGGATCGAGCGGGGCTTCTCCATCTGTCAGAGGCCTGCACCAGAAGCCAGGAGCTAAGGACTCAAGTTATCCTGCCTCTCGCAAGCGTGGGAGAGGGCGGATTTCCTCGTCCTTCTCGCCAGCCGTGATTTTGGGCAGCTCCGTGGTAAGAAATGTCACTGTTCTTGGTGCAAAAACACTGTGCTATCATGGAGCTCGAGTAAATTACATTACTAAGCTGCTCCCGAATGTTCTAAGGCAGGACATGGAAATCGGTTCTATCGTAGTCCATGTGGGTTTTAATGACATTATGAAGGGCAGCTCTGAACAGTTGAAACTGGATTTTAAAGAGCTGATTGATTCTCTGCTAGGTACTAATAAAAGACCCATCATATCTGGCCCTGTGCCCTCTCTGAATCATGGCATTGAACGCTTTAGCAGGATTCTTTATCTTCACAACTGGGTACGTGATTATTGCAGCTCAATGGGTGTAACTTTTGTTGACAATTTCGAAACCTTTTGCAAACAAAACACGTTTTATAAGGGGGATGGGATCCACCTGTCACGATCGTCGTATGGAGTAGACCAATGCGCAGCGTTAGTTGCGAACATACTTCTTTATTTAATGAATGCACGAACAAAACAAGAAACGATACGTGACGTCCTCGGTACAACACAACCGACACGGCAACAAACCAAAACGGAAACACCCAACAGGAACAAGATCCCACAAACACAAAGGGAAAACAGACAGTTTAAATATGGCTCCCAATCAGAGACAACCAGCCACAGCTGACACTCGTTGCCTCTGATTGGGAGCCACTCTGGCCAACATAGAAACACAACAACCAGAACTCCCGACATAGAAATACAACACATAGAATGACCACACCCTGGCTCAACATATAGAGTCCCAGAGCCCGGGTGTGACAGTACCAGAATAATTTGGGTTCCTGGATCCTTTCACAGCATTATAAGGCAGCCCTGGAAAAGTGACTGTCAGCACCAAGATATGCTAAGGTGATCAGTGACATTTACTCTGAGTGCCACTTTTCTGCTTCTGTTCTCAATACTGATAAGTGTGTTGTAAATAGTTATCCTGTGCCTGTTAATTATCCTCCCTGCAATGGCTCTGTTAGTTCCAATGTTGAAACTACTGGTTTTGTCAATAGTTTTGACAACAGTTATCTTTTGATTGCTGACCTAAATTCCACAAATAGTTATGTTAGCTACAATAGGGAGATCACTGTTATTAGCCCCTCCAAAACTATCAACAGGCTTGTATCTAGCTATCATACTGGTGTTGTATATAGCAATCTTGTGCCCATTTTCTTGAAGTAGTCTGTTAGCTCTGAAACCGCAAATCGAATATGTAATGATCTGGCATGTATTGATACACCACTGAAATACAAAGACCTTAAAGGTTTGAAAATTATGCACCTAAACATATGTTGCCTATTGTCTAAAATTGATCACATTATGATCTGGGTCTTTCACGCAAATCCAAACATTTGTTTCTTGTCAGAAACATGGATAACTGAGAAAATAATGGATTCTGAGATTGCTATAGCTGGTTACAGAGTATTCAGGGCAGACAGGAAGAGTAAAGGGGGTGATGTAATCATTTATGTAAAAGATCACCTTTCTGTTTCAATGTTAAAGTCTGTCACCATCCAAAAGAAATTAGAATTTTTGGCCTTAAGTCTCCAATTAGGAATTAACTCTACAATAACAATCATGGGAATTTACTGTCCACCCTCTGCTAAGAAATGTGTGCTAATAGAACTCACTGACTTAATAGGCCAGGGGTGTCAACCGTCCGGCCCGCGGGCCGAATCAGGCCCGCAAACGGGTTTAATCCGGCCCGCGAGATGATTTTGTAAAGAATAAAAATGAGCTGCAATTTTTCAATAAAATAAACTGCTGTTCCAATTGCGTCCACTGGATGGCGCAATAGCAATTGTGTTAAGCAAGCAAACTGTTTATACCGGGGCAGAGCAAGTAGGTCAAGCAAGTGCAGCCAGTCCGGATTAGCTACTTTGTTTTGCCCGCAATATTTATTACGGCTTCTACTTTTAACATTATGTGCTTTGGCACCCTCATTGCCCCAATATGTCTCTGTCAAAAAATAGAAAAGTGGACGCAGAGTGTTCCAAGAAAAATGGTCATCCTCCTATTTATTCACGGAATTGAATGGGAAAGCTGTATGTTTGGTGTGTTCACAGCATGTTGCAGTGCAGAAAGAGTATAACCTTCGTCGCCACTATGTGAGTCTTCATGCCGACAAATATGACAACTTTCAAGGACAGCGGAGAAGAGAAGGTGAATGAACTGTTGGCGGGTCTGAAGAAACAGCAGTCTGTACTCAGAGCCGAGACATCAGTGACGCTGCAGTGAAAGCTAGCTACCTCATTGTTAATGAAATCACAGTGGCTTCAAAACCATTTAGTGAGGGTGAATTTGTAAAAACATGCATGATGAAGGCAGCGGAGATTGTGTGCCCTGAAAAGCCCAGGCTTTTGCAAATATCAGCCTGACAAGAAACACAGTTGCAGACAGGATTTCTGATCTTTCAGTGGATTTAGACAGCCAGTTGAAGCAAAAAGTAAAGTAATTTATTGCGTTTTCGGTTGCAATTGATGAAAGCACGGACATTACAGATGTTGCACAACTGGCCATTTTCATCCGCGGAGTTGATGACACATTGACCGTCACCGAGGAGTTCGTGGAGTTGGTGCCGATGACAGATACAACGACAGCAGCTGATATTTTCACCGCACTCGTCGGTGCGCTGGACAGGGTCGGAGTGGACTGGTCCCGCGCTGTCAGCCTGGCTACAGATGGTGCGCCCTCAATGATCGGGAAAAAAAGCAGGCGTTGTGACAAAGTTTAGAGAGAAAGTGCAATCTGCAAATGGAGGATGTGATTTTTGGACTTTTCACTGCAGGAGGCTTTGTGTTGCAAGTCATTAAAGATGGATAACGTCATGAAAGTGGTCATCCAAACTGTTAATTTCATCCGATCCAGAAGCCTGAATCACCGTCAGTTTGACAGCCTTCTCAGAGAGAAAGACCACATCTATGGCCTGCCATACCACACTGAGGTAAGATGGTTAAGCCGAGGTGCTGTGCTGAGGCGTTTCTTTGATTTACGAGAAGAAATTGAACAGTTCATGGAAGAAAAGGGCAAACCAGTGTTAGAATTTAATTCCGCAGAATGGATGCAGGACCTTGCATTTATGGTGGATGTTACAGAGCACCATAAATAACTTGAACAAACAGCTGCAAGGGCGCAACAAAGTTGTCACACAGTATAATGACAGCATACGTTCTTTCAAGTTGAAGCTGTCATTGTGGGAGACGCAACTCGCCGGTGGTGATGCAGCTCACTTCCCCTGTCTGAAAAACGTGTGCGCGACCCAACATGTGGCAGACATGAAGTGGTTCAAAGATAAAATAACGGGACTGTTACGGGAGTTTGAGCAACACTTTCAGATTTTTGGTTAACTGGAGAAAGACTTCAAAGTTTTTTGCTCGCCATTCACCGTGAATCCTTCTGATCTGCCCGTCAGCATCCAACTTGAAATAATAGACTTGCAGTGTGACTCGGATTTGAAGGGCAAATTTGCCGCAGCTGGCTTGGACACATTTTATCAGAATCTCTTGCCAGGTTACCCCAACTTGACAGCCCTCGCTGCAAAACTGTTGTGCATGTTTGGAACCACATATCTTTGTGAGCAAGTTTTCTCTGTAATGAGCATAAATAAAACAAAGCTGCGCTCAAGGCTCACGCACAAGCACTTGAATCACATCCTGAAGTTGGCTGCCACTCAGGATGTGATGCCTGATATTGATGCGCTGGTGAAAGCTAAAAGAGGCCAGGTATCAGGAGTCAAACTATGCAACCCCACTTAAAGTGCTGCATGAGACACCCTGATATAGTTCTGTGATCTGTGATATACTTATGTGAATCACTGAGGCATTGTGTGTTTGTGTGTTCTTTTTCTTTAGAATTTTCAAAGAAACTTGAGGTGTTTTATGATTAATAGTGATGTTGTGCTTGTACTATTTTGGACACACTGTCCTCAGGCTCCAGCTTTATGTTTTATGTTGATCGTACTAAAACAAAGAAAACAATCTGAAGTTGTTGTTTTTAAGTTATATATACCATGATTTTACCGGTCCGGCCCACTTGGGAATAGATTTTCCTCCATGTGGCCCCTGAGCTAAAATGAGTTTGACACCCCTGTAATAGGCTCCTTTTCAGCCTGAAGTGTTAATCGTTGGGGACTTTAACATTGCCTGGGAAACCATGACTCTGATTGTTTAAAGGATCTTTGTATTACATTTAATCTGACCCAGTTAATTAATAAGCCCACGCGTCCAAATCTGAAAGACCCTACCAAATCATCCTTGACCAACATTATACACTATACTGTACAGTCGTGGTCAAAGGTTTTGAGAATGACACAAATACTAATTTTCACAAAGTCTGCTGCCTCAGTTTTTATGATGGCAATTTGCATATACTCCAGAATGTCATGAAGAGTGATCAGATGAATTGCAATTAATTGCAAAGTCCCTCTTTGCCATGAAAATGAACTTAATCCCCCAAAAACATTTCCATTGCATTTCAGCCCTGCCACAAAGCCCTGCCAGTGATTATCTCGTTAACACAGGTGAGAGTGTTGACGATGACAAGGCTGTAGATCACTTTGTCATGCTGTTTGAGTTAGAATAACAGACTGGAAGCTTTAAAAGGAGGGTGGTGCTTGAAATCATTGTTCTTCCTCTGTTAACCATGATTACCTGCAAGGAAACACGTGCCGTCATCATTGCTTTGCACAAAAAGGGCTTCACAGGCAAGGATATTGCTGCTAGTAAGATTGCACCTAAATGAACCATTTATCGGATCATCAAGAACTTCAAGGAGAGAGGTTCAATTGTTGTGAAGAAGGCGTCAGGGCGCCCAAGAAAGTCCAGCAAGTGCCAGGACCGTCTCCTAAAGTTGATTCAGCTGCGGGATAGGGGCACCACCAGTGCAGAGCTGGCTCAGGAATGGCAGCAGGCAGGTGTGAGTGCATCTGCACGCACAGTGAGGCAAAGACTTTTGGAGGATGGCCTGGTGTCAAGAAGGGCAGCAAAGAAGCCACTTCTCTCCAGGAAAAACATCAGGGACTGACTGATATTCTGCAAAAGGTACAGGGATTGGACTGCTGAGGACTGGGGTAAAGTGATTTTCTCTGATGAATCCCCTTTCTGATTGTTTGGGGCATCCAGAAAACACCTTGTCTGGAGAAGACAAGGTGAGCGCTACCATCAGTTCTGTGTCATGCCAACAGTAAAGCATCCTGAGACCATTCATGTGTGGGGTTGCTTCTCAGCCAAGGGAGTTGGCTCACTCACAATTTTGCCTAAGAACACAGCCATGAATAAAGAATGGTACCAACACATCCTCCGAGAGCAACTTCTCCCAACCATCCAAGAACAGTTTGGTGACGACCAATGCCTTTTCCAGCATGATGGAGCACCTTGCCATAAGGCAAAAGTGATAACTAAGTGGCTTGGGGAACAAAATATCAAAATGTTGGGTCCATGGCCAGGAAACTCCCCAGACCTTAATCCCATTGAGAACTTGTGGTCGATCCTCAAGAGGCAGGTGGACAAACAAAACCCAACAAATTCTGACAAACTCCAAGCATTGATTATGCAAGAATGGGCTACCATCAGTCAGGATTTGGCCCAGATGTTAATTGACAGCATGCCAGGGTGGATTGCAGAGGTCTTGAAAAGAAGGGTCAACACTGCAAATATTGATTCTTTGCATAAACTTAATCTAATTGTCAATAAAAGCATTTGACACTTATGGAATGCTTGTAAATATACTTCAGAATACCACAGTAACATCTGACAAAAATATCTCATATCACTGAAGCAGCGAACTTTGTGAAGACCAATATTTGTGTCATTCTCAAAACTTTTGACAACGGCTGTATATACAAAAGTATGTGGACACCCCTTCAAATTAGTGGATTAATTTATTTCAGCCACACCCGTTGCTGACAGGTGCATAAAATCGAGCACACCGCCATGCAATCTCCATAGACAAACATTGGCAGTAGAATGGCCTTGTGAGGGAAAATGTAGTTGTCTGAAGAGATAGCATTGAATTGTACACAGTCACCTGCCCGAACCAAGATAGAGGGAGAGGAGTCTCCCTCTATCTTGGTTCGTGCAGGTGACTGTGACCTACTCCTCAGACGAATTGACAGTACGCCCAGAACATTGTTCTGGGAACCAAAAGGGATACAGTGGGGAAAAAAAGTATTTAGTCAGCCACCAATTGTGCAAGTTCTCCCACTTAAAAAGATGAGAGAGGCCTGCAATTTTCATCATAGATACACGTCAACTATGACAGACAAAATGAGAAAAAATAATCCAGAAAATCACATTGTAGGATTTTTAATGAATTTATTGGCATATGATGGTGGAAAATAAGTATTTGGTCAATAACAAAAGTTTCTCAATACTTTGTTATATACCCTTTGTTGGCAATGACACAGGTCAAACGTTTTCTGTAAGTCTTCACAAGGTTTTCACACACTGTTGCTGGTATTTTGGCCCATTCCTCCATGCAGATCTCCTCTAGAGCAGTGATGTTTTGGGGCTGTCGCTGGGCAACACAGACTTTCAACTCCCTCCAAAGATTTTCTATGGGGTTGAGATCTGGAGACTGGCTAGGCCACTCCAGGACCTTGAAATGCTTCTTACGAAGCCACTCCTTCGTTGCCCGGGCGGTGTGTTTGGGATCATTGTCATGCTGAAAGACCCAGCCACGTTTCATCTTCAATGCCCTTGCTGATGGAAGGAGGGTTTCACTCAAAATCTCACGATACATGGCCCCATTCATTCTTTCCTTTACACGGATCAGTCGTCCTGGTCCCTTTGCAGAAAAACAGCCCCAAAGCATGATGTTTCCAACCCCATGCTTCACAGTAGGTATGGTGTTCTTTGGATGCAACTCAGCATTCTTTGTCCTCCAAACATGACGAGTTGAGTTTTTACCAAAAAGTTATATTTTGGTTTCATCTGACCATATGACATTCTCCCAATCCTATTCTGGATCATCCAAATGCACTTCAGACGGGCCTGGACATGTACTGGCTTAAGCAGGGGGACACATCTCGCACTGCAGGATTTGAGTTCCTGGCGGCGTAGTGTGTTACTGATGGTTGGCTTTGTTACTTTGGTCCCAGCTCTCTGCAGGTCATTCACTAGGTCCCCCCGTGTGGTTCTGGGATTTTTGCTCACCGTTCTTGTGATCATTTTGACCCCACGGGGTGAGATCTTGCGTGGAGCCCCAGATCGAGGGAGATTATCAGTGGTCTTGTATGTCTTCCATTTCCTAATAATTGCTCCCACAGTTGATTTCTTCAAACCAAGCTGCTTACCTATTGCAGATTCAGTCTTCCCAGCCTGGTGCAGGTCTACAATTTTGTTTTTGGTGTCCTTTGACAGCTCTTTGGTCTTGGCTAATGTGAAGTTTGGAGTGTGACTGTTTGAGGTTGTGGACAGGTGTCTTTTATACTGATAACAAGTTCAAACAGGTGCCATTAATACAGGTAACGAGTGGAGGACAGAGGAGCCTCTTAAAGAAGAAGTTACAGGTCTGTGAGAGCCAGAAATCTTGCTTGTTTGTAGGTGACCAAATACTTATTTTCCACCATAATTTGCAAATAAATTCATTAAAAATCCTACAATGGGATTTTCTGGATTTTTTTTCTCAATTTGTCTGTCATAGTTGACGTGTACCTATGATGAAAATTACAGGCCTCTCTCATCTTTTTAAGTGGGAGAACTTGCACAATTGGTGGCTGACTAAATACTTTTTTTCCCCACTGTATCTCAGTTTCAAGGTCTCAGCTTGGAGAGCAGAAGCCTCGTGAGGCATTGGTTGGTCACATGCAGGAAGCAAACGTTAATGATGAATTAATGATGAATAATGAATAATGTAAATCATGCAAATATAACTTGTCTGTGCAAGTAGTATATAAGATAACTAATGGGACTGCCCCGGCAGAGCTCCCGACTGACGTGTACTATGGTGCATTAAGTTTGTTGGAACCTCTCCAGCTTGCTGATAATAAAGAATGATTCATTTAAGTTTGACTTTGAGTCCCTGGTGGTAATTTCCACGACAGCCTTACTGAAGAGCCCAGTGACTTTCAACATGGCACCGTCATAGGATGCCACCTTTCCAACAAGTCAGTTCATCAAATTTCTGCCATGCTAGAGCTACCCCGGTCAACTGTAAGTACTGTTATTGTGAAGTGGAAACGTCTAGGAGCAAAACCAGCTCAGCTGTGAAGTGGTAGGCCACACAAACTCCTCTGTTGCAACACTCACTACCGAGTTCCAAACTGCCTCTGGAAGCAACGTCAGCACAAGACTGTTCGTCGGGATCTTCATGTAATGGGTTTCCATGTCCGAGCAGCAAGCTTCGGCTGGAGTGGTGTAAAGCTCGCCGCCATCGGACCCTGGAGCAGTGGAAACGCGTTCACTGGAGTGATGAATCACGCTTTACCATCTGGCAGTCCAACTGACTAATTTGGGTTTGGCGGATGCCAGGAGAACGCTACCTGCCCGAATGCATAGTGCGAACTGTACAGTTTGGTGGAGGAGGAATAATGGTCTGGGGCTGTTTTTCATGGTTCCGGCTAGGCCCCTTAGTTCCAGTGAAGGGAAATCTTAACGCTACAGCATACAATGACATTCTAGACAATTCTGTGCTTCCAACGTTGTGGCAACAGTTTGGGGAAGGCCCTTTCCTGTTTCAGCATGACAACGCCCCCTGTGCACAAAGCGAGGTCCATACAGAAATGGTTTGTCGAGATCGGTGTGGAAGAACCTGACTGGCCTGCACAGAGCCCTGACCTCAACCCCATCAAACACCTTTGCGATGAATTACTACGCAGACTGTGGAATAGTCTCCAGTTGGCACTTTGTTTGGATGATTTGGTGTCCCTGGGTCAATTTAGGAAATTGGTTAAGGATTTTTATAGTAATTAATGTGTTTGTTTTATTTGATTATAATGGCTGTGTGACATTCGGAAAGTATTCAGACCGCTTGACTTTTTTCACATTTTGTTACGTTACAGCCTTATTCTAAAACGGATTAAATAGTTTCCCCCCCTCATCAATCTACACACAATACTCCATAATGACAAAGCAAAAACAGGTTTTTAGAAATTTTTGCAAATGTATTAAAAATAGAAAACGGAAATATAAGATTCTCATAAGTATTCAGACCCTTTACTCAGTACTTTGTTGAAGTACCTTTGGCAGCGATTACAGCCTTGAGTCTTCTTGGGTATGATGCTACAAGCTTGGCACACCTGTATTTGGGGAATTTCTCCCATTCTTCTCTGCAGATCCTCTCAAGCTCTGTCAGGTTGGATGGGGAGCGTCGCAGCACAGCTATTTTCAGGTCTCTCCAGAGATGTTCGATTGGGTTGAAGTCCGGGCTCTGGCTGGGCCATTCAAGGACATTCAGAGACTTGTCCCAAAGCCACTCCTGCGTTGTCTTGGCTGTGTGCTTAGGGTCGTTGTCCTGTTGGAAGGTGAACCTTCGCCCCAGTCTGAGGTCCTGAGCGCTCTGGAGAAGGTTTTCATCAATTGATCTCTCTGTACTTTGCTCCGTTCATCTTTCCCTCAATCCTGACTAGTCTCCCAGTCCATGCCGCTGAAAAACATCCCCACATGAGGCTGCCACCACCATGCTTCACCGTAGGGATGGTGCCAGGTTTCCTCCAGACGTGACGCTTGGCATTCAGGCCAAAGAATTCAATCTTAGCTTCATCAGAACAGATAATCTTGTTTCTCATGGTCTGAGAGTCTTTAGGTGCCTTTTGGCAAACTCAAAGCAGGCTGTCATGTGCCTTTTACTGAGGAGCGCCTTCTGTCTGGCCACTCTACCATAAAGGCCTGATTGGTTGAGTACTGCAGAGATGGTTGTCCTTCTGGAAGGTTCTCCCATCTCAACAGAGGAACTCTAGAGCTCTGTCAGAGTGACCATCGGGTTCTTGGTCACCTCCCTGACCAAGGCCCTTCTCCCCCGATTGCTCAGTTTGGCCGGGCTGCGAGCTCTAGGAAGAGTCTTGGTGGTTCCAAACTTCTTCCATTTAAGAATGATGGAGGCCACTGTGTTCTTGGGGACCTTCAATGCTGCATACGTTTTTGGTACCCTTCCCCAGATCTGTGCCTCAACATAATCCTGTCTCTGAGCACTACGGACAATTCCTTCAACCTCATGGCTTGGTTTTTGCTCTGACATGCACTGTCAACTGTGGGACCTTATATAGTCTCCCGAGTGGCGCAGTGGTCTAAGGCACTGCATCACAGTGCTAGCTGTGCCACTAGAGATCCTGGTTCGAATCCAGGCTCTGCTGTAGCCGGCCGCAACCGGGAGACCAATGGGGCGGCGCACAATTACTAGATACTGTTCTTCTACTAATCTCACTGCAACTCCCCTCCATGTCTCCGACCACTACTTTGTATCCTTTTCTCTCTCGCTCTCCTCCAACACTACTCACTCTGCCCCTACTCAGATGGTAATGCGCCGTCGCAAACTTCGCTCTCTCTCTCCCGCTACTCTCTCCTCTTCCATCCTATCATCTCTTCCCTCTGCTCAATCCTTCTCCCTCCAATCTCCTGATTCTGCCTCCTCAACCCTCCTCTCCTCCCTTTCTGCATCCTTTGACTCTCTATGTCCCCTATCCTCCCGGCCGGCTCGGTCCTCCCCTCCAGCTCCGTGGCTTGATGACTCATTGAGAGCTCACAGAACAGGGCTCCGGGCAGCCGAGCGGAAATGGAGGAAAACTAGACTCCCTGCGGACATGGCATCTTTTCACTCCCTCCTCTCTACATTTTCTTCATCTGTTCCTGCTGCTAAAGCCACTTTCTACCACTCTAAATTCCAAGCATCTGCCTCTAACCCTAGGAAGCTCTTTGCCACCTTCTCCTCCCTGCTGAATCTTCCTCCCCCTCCCCCCCTCCTCCTCCCTCTCTGTGGATGACTTCGTCAACCATTTTACAAAGAAGGTTGATGACATCCGATCCTCGTTTGTTAAGTCAAATGACACTGCTGGTCCTGCTCACACTGCCCTACCCTATGCTTTGACTTCTTTCTCCCCTCTCTCTCCATGTAAAATCTTGCGACTTGTGATGGCCGGCCACCCAACAACCTGCCCGCTTGACCCTATCCCCTCCTCTCTTCTCCAGACCATCTCCGGTGATCTTCTCCCTTACCTCACCTCGCTGATCAACTCATCCTTGACCGCTGGCTATGTCCCTTCCGTCTTCAAGAGAGCGAGAGTTGCACCCCTTCTCAAAAAACCAACACTAGATCCATCTGATGTCAACAACTACAGACCAGTATCCCTTCTTTCTTTTCTCTCCAAAACTCTTGAGCATGCCATCTTTAGCCAACTCTCTTGCTATCTCTCTCAGAATGACCTTCTTGATCCAAACCAGTCAGGTTTCAAGACTGGTCATTCAACTGAGACTGCTCTTCTCTGTGTCACAGAGGCACTCTGCACTGCTAAAGCTAACTCTCTCTCCTCTGCTCTTGTCCTTCTAGACATGTCTGCTGCCTTTGATACTGTGAACCATCAGATCCTCCTCTCCACCCTCTCCGAGCTGGGCATCTCCGGCGCGGCTCACTCTTGGATTGCGTCCTACCTGACCGGTCGCTCCTACCAAGTGGCGTGGCGAGAAGCTGTCTCCGCTCCACGTGCTCTCACCACTGGTGTCCCCCAGGGCTCAGTTCTAGGCCCTCTCCTATTCTCGCTATACACCAAGTCACTTGGCTCTGTCATATCCTCACATGGCCTCTCCTATCATTGCTACGCAGATGACACACAACTAATCTTCTCCTTTCCCCCTTCTGATAACCAGGTGGCGAATCGCATCTCTGCATGTCTGGCAGACATATCAGTATGGATGACGGATCACCATCTCAAGCTGAACCTTGGCAAGACGGAGCTGCTCTTCCTCCCGGGGAAGGACTGCCCGTTCCATGATCTTGCCATCACGGTTGACAACTCAGTTGTGTCCTCCTCCCAGAGTGCAAAGAGGCTTGGCGTGACCCTGGACAACACCCTGTCGTTCTCCGCTAACATCAAGGCGGTGACCCGATCCTGTAGGTTCATGCTCTACAACATTCGGAGAGTACGACCCTGCCTTACACAGGAAGTGGCACAGGTCCTAATCCAGGCACTTGTCATCTCCCGTCTGGATTACTGCAACTCGCTGTTGGCTGGGCTCCCTGCCTGTGCCATTAAACCCCTACAACTCATCCAGAATGCCGCAGCCCGTCTGGTGTTCAACCTTCCCAAGTTCTCTCACGTCACCCCGCTCCTCCGCACACTCCACTGGCTTCCAGTTGAAGCTCGCATCTGCTACAAGACCATGGTGCTTGCCTACGGAGCTGTGAGGGGAACGGCACCTCCGTACCTTCAGGCTCTGATCAGTCCCTACACCCAAACGAGGGCATTGCGTTCATCCACCTCTGGCCTGCTGGCTCCCCTACCTCTGCGGAAGCACAGTTCCCGCTCAGCCCAGTCAAAACTGTTCGCCTCTCTGGCACCCCAATGGTGGAACAAGCTCCCTCACGACGCCAGGACAGCGGAGTCACTCACCACCTTCCGGAGACATTTGAAACCCCACCTCTTTAAGTAATACCTGGGATAGGATAAAGTAATCCTTCTACCCCCCAAGCACCACAAACAAATTGGTTGTACTGCACATAGTTTTCATGGGCCTTGTTTCGTGTGTACCTGCCGACTTGACATTGTGTCTTCTTTTTCCCCCGAGTGCTTGGGGAAGAGGGAGAGCAGGACCTGCTGCCTTGGTGGCCTGCTTGGCAGCTGTAGCTCACTGATGTGGAGTACAGCTCCGCTGGTATGTTGTTTTGCACAGAGGGGGGCAGCTCCCACCTTTGTTCGTTCACTGTTCTGAGCCGGCTAGTCTTCTTTGCAATCAATTTGCCGGCCAGGGAAATTGATGTGAAGAAGTTGTCCATGGTCACATTTCTGCCTCTGCCCATGTAAGGCTCCACGAGTCCCAAAACCACAGTCTCAGACAGTCGCTCACCCGCTGGCCTGGTTTCATATTTTCAGAGATATGGAAAGCTATTGAGCAAGTACTTGGTGTCGACATCGGCGGCTAACCAAAACATAACTGAAGTCACATGCAACATTATCAGTTTCTATTTGGTGTTTATCGCCCATTTATCCATTGACGACAGAATAGCATATTTTAATTTTATTATGGTACTAGTTTTTGATTAGTAGCCAGAGCATTATGCCGCGCGAGTGGTCATGTGCTGAATGCATGGACAGCACGGATAATCTAGGAAAAAGGGACATTTGGAAATAGAGCTGCACCTCTTTCATTTTTTGTTATTTGACAAAGGTAAGTGTCATAGAAACTGCAGAATATGCTCTTTCAGATACTATATAGAAATCAAAATGTTTTACCTGCATGTGACTCTGAAGGAGGATTTGATAAATCGATGCTCCTCGTCATGTACAATTTGACAACTGATAGGCCCAATACTGTCACTCAGATTGTCAATTTAATTTTGTCTATAGGCTAACTCTTATTATGTGTGATATTAGTTTTGGTATGGTTTAGGTGTAGTTTCGATGGGCCGGCTGTGTAGGCTGACTGGCATCGTTTGTTTCCCGCTCATCAACTTGGATAGTGTCAAGGATATGTTTTGCATTATTCTAAAGTGCTACTGCAACACATAGCCTGTTTTCATTTCCCTTACAATAGGGCATCATTCAGTTAGGCCTAATTTACATTATATTGGGAAGTAAATTGCACAATTATCGCCCATTCCATCCATTTGTCATTCATTCAGTGGGCTGTGTCACAGGTGTAGAGAGGAGTAGGCAGGAAGCAGTCACAGGTTTAGAACTACTGAATTTATTAATGCACCATAGATCAAAGCAGGACGAAACCCAAACGCTGTTGTGCTCAAAATATATCTTCATAAACAAAAGGCACAGGGCGAACCCAAAGTGCAAAATATAAAGTACTCAGGAAATAGTAGGAGAGATTCCTCTCAGGAAAACAAGTAACATATACAATGACCGACAAAGACAAATGGCAGAGGGAGTATATATACAGTGATAGAGTGGGGATTGGAAACAGGTGTGTGTGATAATGACGAGACAAGTCCGGGGTTGATGAGTGAAGGGCGTTTGCCAGCAGCAGCTAGAAGGCGGGCGATGCCGAACGCCTGAGCTGGACAGGAGGGGGAGCCAAAGCTTTGGCTGGTGTGACAGGCTGGCATCGTTTGCGTCGCTGGATAGAGTCAAGGTTATGTTTTGCATTATTCTAAAGGCCTACTGCAACATGCAGCATGTTTTCGTTTCCCTTACAATAAATGTGATTAGTAATAGAGTTATAGTAAATAAAACAGTTCATAACGGCTTATTTTTACGTAAAAGAGAATGATCTCAACCTGCAAGGCGACTGGTCAAATTATTAATATAAGCACCAATGCTGATAAATACGCATAACACAAACTCATCATTACACTATTGTTGTTCTAAATTAAATCAACTTCTTCATCCTCCTTATCATTTAGTTAGGCCTAATTTAAATTCAATTGTGAAGTAAGATGCACAATTATTGCCCATTCATCCATTTGTCATTCAGTGAGGAGAGAGAGACGCATTAGCACCTGGCTGGGTACCAATGTCCTACAGCACATTGAATTGGCGGATTAAGTTGGGAATAGGTGTGAAAAAAACTATTAAAAATACTAAATACTTTTCTGTTTGTGATACGCACTACCCTCTGTAGTTTCTTGCGGTCGGAGGCCGAGCAGTTGCCATACCAGGCGGTGATGCAACCAGTCAGGATGCTCTCGATGGTGCAGCTGTATAACTTTTTGAGGGGGAATAGGCTTTGTTGTGCCCTCTTCACGACTGTCTTGGTGTGTTTGGACCATGATAGTTTGTTGGTGATGTGGAAACCAAGGAACTTGAAGCTCTAACCTGTTCTACTACAGCCCCGACGATGAGAATGGGGGCGTGCTCAGTCCACTTTTTTTTCCTGTATTCCACAATCATCTCCTTTCTCTTGATCACGTTGAGGGAGAGGTTGTTATCCTGGCACCACACGGCCAGGTCTCTGACCTCCTCCCTATAGGCTCATCGTTGTCGGTGATCAGGTCTACCACTGTTGTGTCATCGGCAAACTTAATGATGGTGTTGGAGTCGTGCCATGCCATGAACAGGGAGTACAGGAGGGGACTGAGCACGCACCCCTGAGGGGCACCCATTTTGAGGATCAGTGTGGCAGATGTGTTGTTACCTACCCTTACCACCTGGGGGTGGCCCGTCAGGAAGTCCAGGATCCAGTTGCAGAGGGAGGTGTTTAGTCACAGGGTCCTTAGCTTAG
Organism: Coregonus clupeaformis; assembly: GCF_020615455.1. Classification (NCBI taxonomy): domain Eukaryota; kingdom Metazoa; phylum Chordata; class Actinopteri; order Salmoniformes; family Salmonidae; genus Coregonus; species Coregonus clupeaformis. Next base: position 60,747 of record NW_025533659.1, read on the forward strand.
TGAAGAGCGTTGAGGGCACTATGGTGTTGAATGCTGAGCTGTAGTCAATGAATAGCATGCTCACGTAGGTGTTCCTCCCTTCCAGGTGGGAAAGGACAGTGTGGAGTGCAATAGAGATTGCATCATCTGTGGATCTGTTGGGGCGGTATGCAAATTGGAGTGGGTCTAGGGTTTCTGGGATAATGGTGTTGATGTGAGCCATGACCAGCCTTTCAAAGCACTTCATGGCTACAGACGTGAGTGCTACGGGTCGGTAGTCATTTAGGCAGGTTATCTTAGTGTTCTTGGGCACAGGGACTATGGTGGTATTACAGACTCAGTCAGGGACATGTTGAAAATGTCAATGAAGACACTTGCCATTTGGTCAGCGCATGCTCGGAGTACATGTTCTGGTAATCTGTCTGGCCATGCGGCCTTGTGAATGTTGACCTGCTTAAAAGTCTTACTCACATCGGCTACGGAGAGCGTGATCACATAGTCATCTGGAACAGCTGATGCTCTCATGCATGCTTCAATGTTGCTTGCCTCGAAGCGAGCGTATAAGTGATTTAGCTCGTCTGGTAGGCTTGTGTCACTGGGCAGCTCACTGCTGTGCTTCCCTTTGTAGTCTGTAATAGTTTTCATGCCCTGCCACATCCGATGAGCGTCAGAGCCGGTGTAGTACGATTCAATCTTAGTCCTGTATTGACTCTTTGCCTATTTGATGGTTCGTCGGAGGGCATAGCGGGATTTCTTATAAGCGTCCGGGTTAGAGGCCCGCTCCTTGAAAGCGGCAGCTCTACCCTTTAGCTCAGTGCGGATGTTGCCTGTAATCCATGGCTTCTGGTTGGGGTATGTACACTGTGGGGACGACGTCATCAATGCACTAATTGATGAAGCCAGTGACTGATGTTGTGTACTCCTCAATGCTATCGGGAGAATCCCGGAACATATTCCAGTCTGTGCTAGCAAAACAGTCCTGTAGCTTAGCATCTGTGTCATCTGACCACTTCCTTATTAACCGAGTCACTGGTGCTTCCTGCTTTAGTTTTTGCTTATAAGCAGGAATCAGGAGGATAGACGTATGGTCAGATTTGCCAAATGGAGGGCGAGGGAGAGCTTTGTACGCATCTCTGTGTGTGGAGTAAAGGTGTTCTAGAGTTTTTTTTCCCTCTGGTTGCACATTTAACATGCTGGTAGAAATTGGGTAGAACTGATTTAAGTTTCCCTGCATTAAAGTCCCCGGCCACTAGGAACGCTGCCTCTGGATGTGCGTTTTCCTGTTTACTTATGGCCTTATACAGCTCATTGAGTGCAATCTTAGTGCCAGCATCGGTTTGTGGTGGTAAATAGACAGCTACAAAAAATATAGATGAAAACTCTCTTGGTAAATAGTGTGGTTTACAGCTTATCATGAGATACTCTACCTCAGGCGAGCAAAACCTCGAGACTTCCTTAGTATTAGGTTTTATGCACCAGCTGTTGTTTACAAATATACGCAGACCGCCACCCCTTGTCTTACCGGAGTCAGCCGTTCTATCTTGCCGATGTAGTGTATATCCCACCAGCTGTATGTTATCCATGTCGTCATTCAGCCACAACTCGGTGAAACATAAGATATTACAGTTTTAATGTCCCGTTGGTAGGATAACCTTAATCTTAGGTCGTCCAATTTATTTTCAAATGATTGAACATTGGCTAGTAGGATTGATGGAAGAGGCAGTTTACTCACAAATGATGAATGAAACAGTGTTAGTTAGTTAATACTTAGTAGCAATATCAATAGTCATTTTACCAGGCTGTTGCCTTCACAAGTTTCTACCACAATCGTATCTCTCGAAAACTCTAGGCGGCATGCTCTGTTCAGCTTGTCTTCAGCAACACCAAAAAAGTACTTCCGGGTCAGGGACATTTTCAAAATAAAAGTCCCACACGTAATAGTAGAAAAGTGTCAATAACCTGTATTTATTCATGATATATGATAAATAGTTTTCTAAACATTAACGACGATTCATATTTGTTCATTTGTAAGTGACATTTGCATTAAATGTGGGTTTTAAAATAAGGTCAAATAAATGCCCCCAATGTGAATCACTGCATATGGAATATTTATTGGCTTATAGAGCAGTATTGTAGGGTATACTCAATAGGGTCTGTAGAATGTATATATGGTGTCATTTCAGTGTTGCTGGCCTTTTCCTCCACCCATTCCATTGGCGGCCACAATACGAATCACTGTATATGGAATACATAGTGGCTTATAGAGCTCTGAATAATATGTTGCTGTCATTTTACTGTGGTCAAACAGCTTAAAATTAGGTGTTTGGACACTATATGGTACAAATATAGCACTGTACAGGAAAAAACAATTATTTGTACCGAAGTAAAAGGAGGTGGGTAGTACTCAGTAAAGTCTGTAGAAACCACCTTCTAATGATCCGGTGCTATCCATGGTCCTGAAGTCAATGCCTCTATAGACACTAAACTATCAACACTCAAAAAACAAACACATAAGGCTAACGTTTTAGTCAAAACTAAAAATGTTTTTATTTACAATTGAAATGTAATGAACATCAACCAGCTACACGTCACTACAGTCACCAATTTTATAAAACGTGTCAGTTAAAATTCATGGTCATTCACACTCTAGGATACATTAATTCATTTTAGTCCCCCATTTCATAAAATGTTTAGGCTAAAAATGTGTGGTCTAACACACCTGCTCATCAAACACCTGCTCGTCAAACATCTTATTCCAAAATCATGGGCATTAATATGGAGTTGGTCCGCCCTTTGCTCATATAACAGCCTCCACTCTTCTGGAAAGGCTTTCCACTAGATGTTGGAACATTGCTGTGGGGACTTGCTTCCATTCAGCCACAAGAGCATTAGTGAGGTCGGGCATTGATGTTGGGCGATTACGCCTAGCTCGCAGTCGGCATTCCAATTAATCCCAAAAGTGTTCGATGGGGTTGAGGTCAGGGCTCTGTGCACGCCAGTCAAGTTCTTCCACACCGATCTCGACAAACTATTTTTGAAAAACATCCCCAGACCATTATTCCTCCTCCACCAAACATTACAGTTGGCACTATGCATTAGGGCATGTAGCGTTCTCCTGGCATTCACCAAACCCAGATTCGTCCGTTGGACTGCCAGATGGTGAAGCGTGATTCATCACTTCAGAGAACACGTTTCCACTCCTCCAGAGTCCAATGGCGGTGAACTTTACACCACTCCAGCCGACGCTTGGCATTGCGCATGGTGATCTTAGGCTTGTGTGTGGCTGCCCGGCCATGGAAACCCATTTCATGAAGCTCCCGACTAACAGGTCTTGTGCTGATGTTGGTTCCAGAGGCAGTTTGGAACTCGATAGTGAGTGTTGCAACCGAGGACAGACAATTTTTATGCTCAATGTGCTTCAGCATTCAGTTGTCCTGTTCTGTGAGCTTGTGTGGCCTACATTTCGCGGCTGAGCCGTTTGTTGCTCCTAGAGGTTTTCACTTCACAATAACAGCAATTACAGATGACAGAGGAAGCTCTAGCAGGGCAGAAATTTGACGAACTGATTTGTTGGAAAGGTGGCATCCTATGACGGTGCCACGTTGAAAGTCACTGAGCTCTTCATTAAGGCCATTCTACTGCCAATGTTTATCTATGGAGATTGCATGGCAGTGTGCTCGATTTCATACACCTGTCAGCAACGGGTGTGGCTGAAATAGCCGAATCCACTAATTTGAAGGGGTGTCCACATACTTTTGTATATATAGTGTACATTCGTTTGTTGCAATCCCTCAACGAATATCAGTTGCATTTTTCGATTCGATATTGATATTTTATCAATTCGTAACCAATATCACGATATGCCTTGCTCATGTCGATAGCAAACAGTATCGATATCATATCAAATGATCGATATTGGTGCCCACCGCTATCTGAAATAAATAACACATTTATATTTAAATATAATATATATTATTAAGCATATAGCTTCATTTCATCAGTCTGCTTTGTCATTCAAGCTTAAAATCTTAACTTCTTTCAACTAAGTAATTTCCGCTCCGATAACTCATGTAAAACATAGTCTTGCATGCCATTGTGATTTTTTAAATTCACATTGCCCTCTCATAAGACTGCTTTAGAGAACAAGCATAAATAAACAACACAACTGCTACTGTTTTTTAAAAGATGCTGCAGAGACAACTTTTCTGGACCCCGCTTTTCGGCTGTGCAAATAGGCCTACCCATGAGAACTTTTTAAAATACCTACCACTTCTCTCTGAATGGACCCTCTCCCATTCGTCATGAGTCAACATAAACAAACTTTTATTTCGAGTGGTAAGCCTGAACCCTCCAAAATGTGTCTCATCTGATAAAACACACTTCAGTATATCCTTGCTTATTTCGATGTCAACATCTCTAGTTGCATGCTGCTTCTCTGATTCAGTTTTCATAGAGCTTATGATTTCTATCTGATTAACCTCTACCACAACTTTATGTCTCTAAGTGGTAGTATTCAGTCCCAATATCTTGGGTGTCTGAGAGTTGATTGGGCTGCACCACTGACACTCCATCATATTAACTTTTGGATACATCAGGATGAAGATCAGAAGCAGGTTCTTTATCCTCAAAAGTGTGTGTGTACATTTTTCATATTAAGTTGGCAGTCTGAGGGTCTTCTCTGAGCAGTTGACATTCCCTCATTTAAACTCTTCACTGGCAATAGGTTTTGTACCTGAGCCTCATTTACATTCTCTGTTTGTATCATTTTGTTTAATTTCACCTTGTTGTCACTAGCAATAGAATGTTACCTCTATTCTTGTCCCACAAAATTCTATGATTTTTTACACTACGTTTATAGACAATGGGTCTTCTAATTGGCCATTGCAAAGTTTTGGCAACTTCCTTCCAAAATTGGAAATCACATTGTCCATTATGCTGCATAACGGAAGTATTGCCATCGAAATAGCATGGTATTCAAAACATGTATTACATTTTTTACTTAACTTTCTGATCCTCCGCAACATCCCTACCACCCCCATAAAATGTATGTTTCAAATTTTGTGGTTCAACAGCATTATTTTATTTTATCATCTGTCAAATTATTTTGATCTATGCATTTATCAAATCAAATCAAATGTTATTTGCCACATGCGCCGAATACAACAGGCGTAGTGTCACGACTTCCTCCGAAGCTGCCTCCTCTCCTTGTTCAGGCAGGCTTCCGCGTTCATCGAAGTCTGCAACACCATTAAGCAAGGGGCACCACCAAGCAAGAGGCACCATGAAGAACAAGGAGCTCTCCAAACAGGTCAGGGACAATGTTGTGGAGAAGTACAGATCAGGGTTGGGTTATAAAAAAATATCAGAAACTTTGAACATCCCACGGAGCACCATTAAATCCATTATTAAAAAATGGAAAGAATATGGCACCACAACAAACCTGCCAAGAGAGGGCCGCCCACCAAAACTCACGGACCAGGCAAGGAGGGCATTAATCAGAGAGGCAAGAAAGAGACCAAAGAGACCAAAGCTCCACAGCGGAGATTGGAGTATCTGTCCATAGGACAACTTTAAGCCGTACACTCCACAGAGCTGGGCTTAATGGAAGAGTGGCCAGAAAAAAGCCATTGCTTAAAGAAAAAAATAAGCAAACACGTTTGGTGTTCGCCAAAAGCCATGTGGGAGACTCCCCAAACATATGGAAGAAGGAACTCAAAGAAAACGCTATGTCTGGCGCAAACCCAAAACCTCTCATCACCCCGAGGACACTATCCATGCTGTGGGGATGTTTTTCATCGGCAGGGACTGGGAAACTGGTCAGAATTGAAGGAATGATGGATGCCACTAAATACAGGGAAATTCTTGAGGGAAACCTGTTTCAGTCTTCCAGAGATTTGAGACTGGGACGGAGGTTCACCTTCTAGCAGGACAATGACACTAAGCATACTGCTAAAGCAACACTCGAGTGGTTTACGGGGAAACATTGAAATGTCTTGGAATGGCCTAGTCAAAGACCAGACCTCAATCCAATTGAGAATCTGTGGTATGACTTAAAGATTGCTGTACACCATCCAACTTGAAGGATCTGGAGCAGTTTTGCCTTGAAGAATGGGCAAAAATCCCAGTGGCTAGATGTGCCAAGCTTATAGCGACATACCCCAAGAGACTTGCAGCTGTAATTGCTGCAAAAGGTGGCTCTACATAGTATTGACTTTGGGGGGGTGAATAGTTTTGCACGCTCAAGTTCTGTTTTTTTGTCTTATTTCTTGTTTGTTTGACCCCAAAAAATATTTTGCATCTTCAAAGTGGTAGGCATGTTGTGTAAATCAAATGATACAAACCCCCCAAAAATCAATTTTAATTCCAGGTTGTAAGGCAACAAAATAGGAAAAATGCCAAGGGGGGGTGTATCCTTTCGCAAGCCACTGTATCTGCTGTTACCATTACACGTCGCAATTTCTTTGGGTTGCAACATTGCTTTTGTAGAATAAACCTGGGTCAATGGAAACCTGCCTACTGACAATTTGACTTCTGTCTCAGTGTTGGTCACTCCAAGGATTTCCCATCTCGCAGACATACGCCCTTCGGTTCCTTTCAAGTGTTTTATATTTCTTCGACCTTCAAATCCATGTAAGGAAAGGAAAGGGGGATACATGTAGATATCATTCATACAGAGTTGTAATGAAGCTATAAACCCAGATAAAGTCTCATAAGTGCTTTTACCATTTGTGTTGTGGATTTGCTGATTATTTCCATACCCAAAAGCCTCTTCCTGTCACTGGACTTGAACATGAAAATATTCATTCTATGAATGTAAAGGAGGTGTTTATCTTCTCCCTGTGCTTTTTTTCTAAGCTTTTTTTGTTTTTACTACACATTTGCCTGTGCTCCTTACTACTTTTCCCATTAAGTGACTTCTATTTTTGAAACATGTGCTTGCAGAGCTTATGCCCTGTTGTCAGTATTGGAAGAGATTAGTACAATTGGCGTGTGTGGGACTCTTTCCTCACTCATTGACTCATTTGATTATATTGGAAAATATGTTTCAGGACATTATTACATGTGAATTGAATTCAAAACACATGACGCATGTTACACTTCACAGTTTGTACCCATTGATTCTTGAAGAATATGACTTATAAACAACTCATGAGTTTAGTTCAACTGTCGTTCCCCATCAGAACCCAAAATATAAGCTTATTTAACTCCAATGTTTGTAAACAAAGTAAATGTAAACACTGTACAGCCTTCAAGCTGGACACCCCAAACCAACTTGTATATCTTCAGGCTATCCTATATACCTTTAAAGAGCTGAAGCAAGTCACACCATTTATCTTCATGGAAAATTACCATCTCGTTAATTTTGTCGTTTTTGGCACGCTAACATGTTTGGTGCAGTATTATCTCAAGTAAAAAATATTGCATGAAAAACTAGTCAGTGCACTGCATACAGTCTATCGAGTCGGGAAAGTCTGGCTGCGTGCTCAGGACTGATTTCTGAGAACAATAACATGTCTACAACTTCATAATCTGCAAGCTGTCAAACTATCATAAATAAAGCAAAAGCTACAAGTTCCAACTCTGTGTTAGTCAATGAAGCTAGCAAGTATTAGCTAGCAGGCACATTGAGCAGCCAGGCCACAATCAACTTATCAAGTCACTGGCGAGTGTTGACGTGTGTGCTTCTGTGCCGTTTAGTTTTTTACAACTTTCTCACTATCTAGAGTGTGCCTCTGTCTGGCAGTGTTTCATAGGGAATCATGTTACAAAACAGGTCATGGGGGAACACAAGATGCTTGCAAATGGGTTTTGGAATATTGACAAGTTGCAGTTGGGATGCAAGTGTACTCTGATTGTCTTCATTCTCATTTTGCCCCAAAAAGTGGCAGACTCAAGTGATTGACTCTATCAAACAAATCAGCAAGTGGCCACTGTATAAAGGGCTTAGGGCAGGGTTCCCCAACTGGCGGTGATCGGGCAGGGTTCCGCCCCCCCCCAAAGTTTTCTGTGGAAAATAATAAATCAAAGACGGCAAAAACACCAGCAAATCAGCGCCAAATGATTTTAATTTTGGAAATCTGTTGCAAAGTATGCCCACGCATAATAGAGTGATATGTGTGGTCGTATACACTATACACTAAGCAGGGTTTGAAATTATTGGCCTTCTTGCGGTCAATTTGCAGTCGGCCCGCGGCTGAATCCAGTTGATGATCCCTGTCTTAGGGCCAAGTGGTTATTTCAACATAACATTGGCAACGTGTTGTCATACGTAAACAAGTCTGATGCGCTGTGTCTGGAGGTTCTGGCTGGTATGATTGGATAGAGCGCACACAGCTGATAGAGCGCAATCAGCAAAGCTGCTTCTCTCGTGTTAGTGGGCACTGGGCAAGTGGGCATGATCTTAATTCATACCCAACCCTCCAGAAACTCGTGACGAACTCACTTACAAAACTATGGGAGTGGCTACACAGGCAGCCAAATTCTGATCTTTTTCCTACTAATTGGTCTTTGACCAATCACATAATATCTTTTCACATCAGATCTTTTTCAGAGCTGATCTGATTGGTCAAAATACCAATTAGTGAGAAAAAACATCTGAATTGGGCTGCATGACTAAACACAACCATATAGGGTTTAATTGCTGTGCAGTTAACTGTCTCTCAGCTTTTCAGTGGAGTCGTTGTGTGAATGGATATGCTGTCTGTAACGTGTACATAGCTCAAGTCTGAACCAATCAGCCAAGGGGAGAGAAGAGAAGACAGTCATGGTTACTAATGGGGAATAAAATGAACAAGCTAAGAATGAAATATTCCATGATCGTTAACACATTACATGGATTTAAATCTTTACTGCACCTAAGCCCACAAAATCCAAAGGCATCGAAAAGGTCTAAGAAACGCTGGTGTTTTTTTAAGAGGCTGGATGGAATTTTCCGACCATTATTTCCTGGTGCAGGAATCCACATTTTTAAAGTTTTTGGATCAGTTTTCATTTAGCCACTGGTCCTGGTAGACAAACAAGACCCCTTTCAGTGATTGATACCATAGACTGACTAGGGATTTTGTGACAATGGGGACTGTAATGTAAGGTCATAGAATTACATATAGAACATAATTTAATAGGATCCATGTGTTAGCTACTGTTGTGGAGAGACAGATCGGTTGGTACAGCGCAGTCATGATCCAACTGAGACATTCAGCCATGTTACCACGTGATAGGCGGATCCTTTGAAACCAGATACCCACTTTTTAAACCACCTGATGTCGCCGGACATACTTGTTACAAAAGGTTTTCCACATCACTTACCCTTATCCCATCCTCCAAATCAGAGATCTTTGCTTCTCGTGTCTTGACTTGATATGAATGTCAGCAAGGCTCTTGGTTATCCATGTGGTTTATCCTGGAGAGCACTATGGAAAGCCTGTGGTTTCATCTTAGCTGTCAAGTAAAATAGAAGGCATATTAGATTTGAACTGAGAGATCCTCCCAGCCTGCCTTTCTCGGCTGTTTGGGATAAGGGGGCTCACTCCCATAGCCCCTCCATATTGGGAGTGGTCTTTCCTCTACTGGGATTTGGCCAAGGCGACTGACACTGAATATAATGGCCTCCCATTCAGCCGCTCCTCTCACAAGACGTTAACAGGTGTTTAACGTCAGAAGTGTTTCAAATGTGTCACAGAAATAATATGCTGCTGGCCACTACTGACCAAACCCAGTGAGCGAGAGCTTTACACAGACTAGATAAATATGTATATAATAAGTCTGCCATACTAGCAGTATTGACCTCAAAGTGGTAATATACAGCCTAAGTCACCTCAGTCCATCTATCCTCTCTTAATTCTACAACGTCTAAATGGTCCTTGAAGCCTGGATAAACATATAAAACTCTGTGTACACTGAGTATACAAAACATTAGGAATAATAATATGCCATTTAGCAGACGCTTTTATCCAAAGCGACTTACAGTCATGCGTGCATACATTTTTTTGTGTATGGGTGGTCCCGGGGATCGAACCCACTACCTTGGCGTTACAAGCGCCGTGCTCTACCAGCTGAGCTACAGAGGACCAGGAACACCTGCTCTTTCCATGACAGACTGACCAGGTGAATCCAGGTGAAAACGATGATCCCTTATTGATGTCACTTGTTAAATCCACTTCAATCCGTGTAGATGAAGGGGAGGAGACAGGTTAAATAAGGATTTTTAAGCCTTGAGACATGGATTGTGTATGTGTGCCATTCAGAGGGTGAATGGGCAAAACAAAAGATTGAAGTGCCTTTGAACGGGGTATGGTGCCAGGCGCACCAGTTTGTATCAAGAACTGCAACACTGCTGGGTTTTTCACACTCAACAATTTGTGTCAAGAATGGTCCACCACCCAAAGGACATCCAGCCAACTTGACAAAACTGTGGGAGACATTGGAGTCAACATGGGCCAGCATCCCTGTCGAACACTTTAGACACCTTGTGTGGTGTTATTTACATATTGCATCCTGATTGGCCATATGCTAATGAGGTCCTGTGGGAATTTAGGGGTTATGAGGAAAGCATCTCGCTCTCTCTCATGTGGCTTGTAATGTGAAGCAACGTCAAGTTAGCAATACATTTGCCTTAATAAAGATACACTGTTATTTTAACATGCGGAGATGGGGAAAATGAAACAGTGGATTCTTTTGTCACAGCCTTATATGCCCTAGCAGAGCATTGCAACTATGGACTTTTGCATGATGAACTAATTAGAGACAGGCTAGTCGTTGGGTTAGCGGACATGCGTCTGTCAGAACAGATACAGTTAGATTAAGAAAGCTAGCCATGAAAATGCTTATGCTAATGACAAAAAGCAGTCAAAGTCTTGAAACTGTGGCAAAATCCTTGACCATCCAAGAGTACAGTGCGCAGCTAATGAAGTAATGTGTCAGTCCTGTGGGAAAAAGGGACATTACCAATGTGTGTATATCATTTTCCTGGCGTTCTGCAAGCCTCCTTCCTCATACCAGCATGCAAAGGTTCAGGACCTGTCATAAACACACCTTGGAGAGGAGGGGGAACAGATTATGTTACCATGGTTATGTCATGTGGCTCGATTAATCAGGATTTCTGTTAAAAAAATTACATTGAAGTTAAATGCTGTGTATTAATAAGAGACACAACCACTCTCATGCCATGTTCCGACTGCGGAATGCAGTTTATTCAAGCCTACTTACTGAAATTACACAAGTTTAAATACAAGCCTGCCGACGAAAGGCCCTTCCACTGCTCAGAATGTGATGCGGGTTTTGCCACGAAAGGTAGTCTAAAATTTCACCAGCTGATGCACAACCCGGGAGAGAGTCCTTACCGCTGCCTTGAGTGTGGGCATTGTTTCTCTCATCCAATATATCTGAAGAAACACCAGAAAAGGCACAGTAAAGACAAGTCCATTGTCTGCGACCTGTGCGAGAAGACTTTCAACCATCCAAGCAACTTCAGAACTCACACGAAGATACACCGAGGAGTGAAACCGTACCACTGCCCTGACTGTGGCAGGAGCTTCATATTCCGCCAAGGTTTAACAACACACCAGCGTGTGCATACCGGAGAGATGCCTTACGTCTGTGATCAATGTGGGAGGAGGTTTTCTCAGTCCCATTCTTTGGTGACTCACCAGCGAACACACACCGGGGAGAAACCTTACCCATGCCCTGTTTGTGGGACGAGCTTCAGTCGGTCACAAAACCTGGCTGCACACAAGAGAACTCATACTGGAGAGAAGCCTCACGCCTGTGATCAGTGTGGGAAGAGGTTTTCCCGAACCGATGCACTGGCAGTACACAAGCGCACCCACACCGGAGAGAAGCCTTACAGTTGTGATATATGTGGGGAGAGGTTCACCTATTTAGTAGGCATGTTGAAACATACAGTGGGGAAAAAAAGTATTTAGTCAGCCACCAATTGTGCAAGTTCTCCCACTTAAAAAGATGAGAGAGTCCTGTAATTTTCATCATAGGTACACGTCAACTATGACAGACAAAATGAGAAAAAAAAATCCAGAAAATCACATTGTAGGATTTTTAATGAATTTATTTGCAAATTATGGTGGAAAATAAGTATTTGGTCAATAACAAAAGTTTCTCAATACTTTGTTATATACCCTTTGTTGGCAATGACACAGGTCAAACGTTTTCTGTAAGTCTTCACAAGGTTTTCACACACTGTTGCTGGTATTTTGGCCCATTCCTCCATGCAGATCTCCTCTAGAGCAGTGATGTTTTGGGGCTGTCGCTGGGCAACACAGACTTTCAACTCCCTCCAAAGATTTTCTATGGGGTTGAGATCTGGAGACTGGCTAGGCCACTCTAGGACCTTGAAATGCTTCTTACGAAGCCACTCCTTCGTTGCCCGGGCGGTGTGTTTGGGATCATTGTCATGCTGAAAGACCCAGCCACGTTTCATCTTCAATGCCCTTGCTGATGGAAGGAGGTTTTCACTCAAAATCTCATGATACATGGCCCCATTCATTCTTTCCTTTACACGGATCAGTTGTCCTGGTCCCTTTGCTGAAAAACAGCCCCAAAGCATGATGTTTCCACCCCCATGCTTCACAGTAGGTATGGTGTTCTTTGGATGCAACTCAGCATTCTTTGTCCTCCAAACACGACGAGTTGAGTTTTTACCAAAAAGTTATATTTTGGTTTCATCTGACCATATGACTGTAACGATCCCGGCAGTCTGAGTCGGGTCCTGTCTGGTGACTAGTGTTTTGTTCGTAATCTCCAGTTTCCCGAGGGTTCGGGAACGCTCCGGGGAGCGCTCTTGATTTCCGCACCTGCATCCCATCAGCAATCTGCACACCTGGTCCTGATCATCACCCTTCTTAGGCTCTGGCCTAACATCCAGTTCCTGCCGGATCGTTAGCCATGAACAGTATGTTTGTCAGCGTATCAGCCTTTGAGTTTCTAGCGTTAGTTTTGTTGTTTTGCACCTTGTTGATTTGCTGTGTACTCACCTCCGTTTTGTTCTGTCTGCAGTCTCTCACCCGGAACCTTCACCCAACCTCTGCCTGATGGTCGGCGGCTGCCGAGCCATTTCTGGACCTACCACTGCACCCTCAACAACCCATCCACGCCACCCGCTCTGTTCCCTGGATTATTCAGCCTCACTCGGGAGTCAATTAAATAAACACTCACCTTTGTCTCAAAGTACCTTGTCCTGGTCTGCTTCTGGGTTCTGGCTTAGTAAACTGTGACAGAACGATCCGGCCAGTAATGAACCCAGCGGACCTGGACTCTGTTCGCCATGCCATTACCCAGCAGGAGAAGATGTTGGGCCATCATAGCACGGTACTACAGGAGATCGCGTTGTCAGTTCGGAACCTTTCTACCGGTCTGACGGAGGTTCAGAACCAACGCAAGTGCCCGGTGGAGGATCCACTACCGGTTTCACCCATCTCGCCTGCCGCTTCTGAAGTTGTGTCCCTCCGTGAGCCCAAGGTTCCGACGCCGGATAAATATGAGGGGGAGCTAGGAAGATGCCGTTCCTTCCTTATGCAGTGTGGATTAGTGTTCGATCTACAGCCCTACTCTTATGCCACAGACAAGGCTAGGATAGCCTTTGTGATTGAGTTGCTGCGTGGTCGAGCGCTGGAGTGGGCTTCAGCCGTTTGGGAACGACAGGATCCCTGCATGGCTTCATACCAGGGGTTCACGGCCGAGATGAGGAAGCTCTTCGACCATTCCGTCCGAGGGAGGGACGCAGCTAGGCGCCTGTTTTCTCTTCACCAAGGAACTCGCAGCGTGGCCGACTTCGTGATCGAGTTCAAGACGTTGGCTGTGGAGAGTGGGTGGAACGAGGAGTCTCTGCAAGCGGCCTTTTACCAGGGTCTGTCGGAGCAGCTCAAGGATGAGTTGATCTCCTATCCGGAGCCTAGTGACCTGGACAGCTTGGTAGCCTTGTCTATTCGGGTGGATAATCGAGTCCGAGAGCGAAGGAGGGAGAAGCAATGGGGTCCGTCCAATCGATCAGCTTCTCAGTTCCCAGTCGGGTCGGGTGGTGGACCAGAACACGTCGATCATTCTCCACCACAAAGGATTAGTGGAGAGGACCTCTCTCCCGATTCTGAACCCATGCAAGTGGGGCGGCACGGGTTAACCAAGGAGGAGCGTCAACATAGACGTAAGACCAACTGCTGCCTCTACTGTGGTCGCTCGGGACATTACATCTCCACTTGTTCCCGGCGGTCGTCAAACTGCCCGGCTCGCTAAAGTTGGGAGGACTTTTAGCGAGCCAGTTTCAACCTCTCAGTACCTCTGTCAGACCCCGTTTCCCGGCTACCCTTGTGAACAGGAATCAAAGCTTAGCGATTAACGCTTTTATCGATTCAGGTGCCGATGGAAGCTTTCTTGATGCCGAGTTGGTGGAACAGCTGGGGCTTTCCAAGGAGCAATTGCCGGAAGCCATTGAAGCGACCACTCTGAACGGCAGTAGTCTGGCACGTATCACGATGAGGACTGAACCGGTTAAGATGCGGTTGTCGGGGAATCATTCTGAGATGATTTCATTCTTCATTCTGCCGTCTTCCCATGTTCCTCTGGTCCTTGGATACCCCTGGCTGAAGGAACACAATCCCACGTTCGATTGGGTGACGGGCAAGGTAACGAAGTTGGAGCCTTGATTGTCATGCTAACTGTCTCAAGACTGCCTGCCCCCATTCGGTTCCCAGTCAGGTGATTGAGGCTAAACCCCCCAGATTTGTCCCTGGTTCCCGAGACATATCACGATTTGGGGGAAGTTTTCAGTAAGCAGAAGGCTCTGTCACTCCCTCCCCACCGACCATATGATTGTGCCATCAACCTGTTCCCGGGAGCTGTCTACCCCAAGGGAAGGTTATACAGTATCTCCCGACCTGAACGTGAGGCGTTGGAGACCTACATCAAGGAGTCCCTAGCGGCTGGTCTCGTTCGTCCCTCGTCATCACCCCTGGGGGGCAGGATTCTTCTTTGTGGGTAAGAAGGATGGCTCTCTTCGACCGTGTATTGATTATCGGGGGTTGAATGCCATCACGGTCAAGAACAAGTATCCCCTGCCCTTGATGAGTTCTGCCTTCGACTCCTTACAGGGTGCTACGGTATTCACCAAGCTAGACCCTACGCAATGCGTATCACATGGTCCGGATCAGAGAGGGGGACGAGTGGTTGACGGGTTTCAATACACCGATGGGTCACTTCGAGTATCAGGTGATGCCGTTTGGACTGACCAATGCCCCAGCGGTATTCCAGAGTATGGTGAACGACGTCCTGAGAGATATGATCGGTCTCTTTGTGTTTGTTTACCTGGATGACATTCTGATCTTCTCGAAGGAACCTTCCGACCACGTCCAGCATGTCCGGCAGGTTCTGCAGCGATTGTTGGAGAATCGCCTGTTCGTGAAGGCCGAGAAGTGCGAGTTTCACGCCCACACGACATCCTTTCTCGGGTACATCATCTCCAGGGGAGAGATTAGGATGGACCAGGAGAAGGTTAGAGCGGTTCTGGAATGGGCCCAGCCCGGTACGAGATTGCAGCTCCAGAGATTTTTGGGGTTTGCGAATTTCTACCGCAGATTCATCCGGGATTACAGCCGTGTGGCCGCTCCGTTAACTGCCTTGACTTCCAGTATCAGGACCTTCAAGTGGAATCCGGAGGCGGATCGAGCGTTTCTGGATTTGAAGAGGCGATTCACCAACGCACCGATTCTCTCTCAACCGGACACGGCCCGTCAGTTCGTCGTTGAAGTGGACGCGTCTGATGTGGGAGTTGGCGCCATCCTGTCGCAGCGATGCTCCACGGACAGTAAACTCCATCCCTGCGCCTACTACTCTCGTCGCCTTTCGCCTGCGGAGAGGAATTACGATGTGGGTAACCGGGAGCTTCTCGCGGTGAAACTTGCCTTGGAGGAGTGGCGCCACTGGTTGGAGGGGGCGGAGCAACCGTTTATTGTCTGGACGGACCACAAGAATCTTGCTTACGTGCAATCGGCTAAACGTCTCAACTCCCGTCAGGCCAGGTGGGCGTTGTTTTTCGGACGATTCAAGTTTTCCCTGACGTTCCGACCTGGATCTAAGAACGGCAAGGCGGACGCCTTGTCCCGGATGTTCTCCAAGACGGAGGAGAGTGGGTCCAAGACCGAGACAATTCTCCCCCGGAACTGCGTCGTGGGAGCAGTTATGTGGAAGATTGAGGAGGAGGTGCTGGCGGCCCTTCGGACTCAGCCCGGTCCCGGTAACGGTCCACCCGGTCGGTTGTTTGTGCCTGAGTCGGTTCGTCCTGCGGTCCTCAAATGGTCCCACGCCAGCAAGATGGCTTGTCACCCTGGCGTGGCTCGGACAATGGCGTTTCTTCGCAGACGTTTTTGGTGGCCTGCCATGGCCGAGGATACTCGGGGTTTTGTGGCTGCCTGTCCAGTGTGTGCGCAGAATAAGAGTACCAATCGGCCCAGCTCTGGACTACTTCACCCCCTTCCTATTCCCCGGCGTCCATGGTCGCATCTGGCCCTGGACTTCGTCACTGGGTTGCCCGCTTCTGAGGGGAACACGGTCGTTCTGACTATCGTGGACAGATTCAGCAAGTTCGCCCACTTTGTGCCAATTGCCAAGCTTCCCTCTGCCTCGGAGACGTCCGAGATCCTGGTTAGGGAGGTTTTCAGGGTCCACGGTTTGCCCAGTGATATCGTTTCCGACCGTGGCCCTCAGTTTACCTCTGCTGTCTGGAAGTCCTTCTGTTTGGCCATTGGAGCTACAGTCAGTCTCACATCTGGTTTTCACCCCCAATCCAATGGTCAGGCGGAGAGAGCCAACCAGAAGATGGAATCCACGCTACGCTGTCTGGTCTCTTCCAACCCCACCTCCTGGGTCTCTCAGTTGCCTTGGGTTGAGTATGCCCACAATACTCTCCCCTACATCTGCCACTGGGATGTCTCCCTTCCAGTGCCTGTATGGCTACCAACCTCCCCTGTTCCCTTCTCAGGAGAAGGAGCTCTCAGTGCCTTCTGTTCAGGCCCATATTCGTCGTTGCCACCGGACCTGGCATCGGGCCAGAAAGGCACTCCTTAGAGTTTCGGACCGGTATCAGCTCCAGGCGAATCGTCGCCGGATCCCCGCTCCCACCTATACCATCGGAGATAGGGTTTGGTTGGCCACACGGGATCTTCCGTTACGGACTGAGTCTAGGAAGTTGTTACCGAAGTTCATTGGTCCGTTTGTGGTGGAGAAGGTGATCAATCCAGTGGCAGTTCGACTCAAACTACCGAGGACGCTCAGAGTCCATCCCACCTTTCATGTCTCCTGCCTCAAGCCTGTCTTCCTCAGTCCTCTGTTGCCTCCTCCGCCTCCTCCTCCTCCTCCTCGGATGATCGGAGGTGGTCCTGCCTACACGGTGCGTCGCATCATGGATTCCAGACGGCGGGGCCGGGGTTTCCAGTATCTCGTGGACTGGGAGGGGTATGGTCCTGAAGAGAGGAGTTGGATTCCGCGGCGACAGGTCCTAGATGCTGACCTCATCAGTGACTTCTACCGCCTCCATCCTGGCGCTCCGGGAGTCCGCCCGGTGGCGTCTCGTCGGAGGGGGTACTGTAACGATCCCGGCAGTCTGAGTCGGGTCCTGTCTGGTGACTAGTGTTTTGTTCGTAATCTCCAGTTTCCCGAGGGTTCGGGAACGCTCCGGGGAGCGCTCTTGATTTCCGCACCTGCATCCCATCAGCAATCTGCACACCTGGTCCTGATCATCACCCTTCTTAGGCTCTGGCCTAACATCCAGTTCCTGCCGGATCGTTAGCCATGAACAGTATGTTTGTCAGCGTATCAGCCTTTGAGTTTCTAGCGTTAGTTTTGTTGTTTTGCACCTTGTTGATTTGCTGTGTACTCACCTCCGTTTTGTTCTGTCTGCAGTCTCTCACCCGGAACCTTCACCCAACCTCTGCCTGATGGTCGGCGGCTGCCGAGCCATTTCTGGACCTACCACTGCACCCTCAACAACCCATCCACGCCACCCGCTCTGTTCCCTGGATTATTCAGCCTCACTCGGGAGTCAATTAAATAAACACTCACCTTTGTCTCAAAGTACCTTGTCCTGGTCTGCTTCTGGGTTCTGGCTTAGTAAACTGTGACAATGACATTCTCCCAATCCTCTTCTGGATCATCCAAATGCACTCTAGCAAACTTCAGACGGGCCTGGACATGTACTGGCTTAAGCAGGGGGACACGTCTGGCACTGCAGGATTTGAGTCCATGGCGGCGTAGTGTGTTACTGATGGTAGGCTTTGTTACTTTGGTCCCAGCTCTCTGCAGGTCATTCACTAGGTCCCCCCGTGTGGTTCTGGGATTTTTGCTCACCGTTCTTGTGATCATTTTGACCCCACAGGGTTTGATCTTGTGTGGAGGCCCAGATCGAGGGAGATTATCAGTGGTCTTGTTTGTCTTCCATTTCCTAATAATTGCTCCCACAGTTGATTTCTTCAAACCAAGTTGCTTACCTATTGCAGATTCAGTCTTCCCAGCCTGGTGCAGGTCTACAATTTTGTTTCTGGTGTCCTTTGACAGCTCTTTGGTCTTGGCCATAGTGGAGTTTGGAGTGTGACTGTTTGAGGTTGTGGACAGGTGTCTTTTATACTGATAACAAGTTCAAACAGGTGCCATTAATACAGGTAACGAGTGGAGGACAGAGGAGCCTCTTAAAGAAGAAGTTACAGGTCTGTGAGAGCAAGAAATCTTGCTTGTTTGTAGGTGACCAAATACTTATTTTCCACCATAATTTGCAAATAAATTCATTAAAAATCCTACAATGTGATTTTCTGGATTTTTTTTTCTAAATTTGTCTGTCATAGTTGACGTGTACCTATGATGAAAATTACAGGCCTCTCTCATCTTTTTAAGTGGGAGAACTTGCACAATTGGTGGCTGACTAAATACTTTTTTTCCCCACTGTAAGAAAGGACATGGACATCCTGCAGGTGATGTACTCTGTGCTGAATGGCCTCAGAACGATTCCAGCTCTGTCTATGAATAGGGAACTTTATTGTGTTTAACTTTCAGAAGACAGCTATATGTCGTTTAGCAATCTAAACCCCAGAGAGAGACACAAACACAAACATGCACAAAGACAAACACAGAGGGCGGCAGGTACCTGGTTCGAATCCCCGAGCCGGCAAAGGTTAGAAGAAAAATCTGCTGTTCTGCCCTTGAGTATGAAAAATGTGGATAAGAGCGTCTGCTAAATGACAAAAATGTAATGTTAATCCAGTATATGTTTGTCTTGTGTAACGGTTTTGTGGTACAGTTTTCTGCCCTTACATGACACTGAGTAAGTATTCAGCGTGTGAAAATAAAATCTATGGACAAATTAATACATAATTATGTCAACTCTCCATAACACCAACACAGAGAATGATCTGCCATCATTGTAATTGAATATAACAATAATTGAAATTCTGATGACATATAATCACCATTAAAGGTGCAATCAGCAATAGTTAGAGGATTGGTTTACTTTATTTGAACCAAATCAGTATGTTATAGAAGAGTCCATAAACCTTTTTTGTGATTTCACTTGGTTTTGATAAACTTACCCCAACCAGCGATAGATACACTTCCTCATACTCGTTCTACAGTGCCAGCGATTAGCTAAAACATGAACGAAAGCGCCAAAAACATCAAAATTCGTCCTTTTAGAATTGGCAACGCTCTCAGTATAGTGATGCGGGTCTTTAGATGTTGTACACATGAAATTGTGTCATCCTGAACTTTATCTGCTATGGTATATTCCATTTTGTGCGACTTGAGTGGTTTCCCCTTTCCAGCTATGATATTTGTCTGTCTGGTCTGGTCTGGGATATTTCTCTGTGTATGCGCACATGAAAAAGTATGGCTTGAGTTGCGTAAAATTGAATTTAATGTTGCGGAATGTTCGCAAGTGAAATCGCAAAATAAAAAGTGTCTGGACTCTTCTATAACATGCAATTTACATCCAAAATACAGATTTGGTTCAAATAAAGTGAACTTCTCCTTTAATGCTACAATGGTCATTTCAATTAATGATAACCACCCATTGATTAATGAACATTATAAACTGGGTGGTTCGAGCCCTGAATGATGATTGGCTGAAAGCCATGGTATATCAGACCTTATACCACAGGTATCATAAAACATTCATTTTTACTCTTAGTACAAATGTCTTACCCCATTTTAACCCATAAGGTTGTTTTTCTCCATTTTCTGTAAAACTGTGTTTGAAAAGAAACAATTTATAGATTCAATACATGTTTAAAACGGCATGTAAAAAACTGATAGGGGACGTAAAGAGGGCCTAGGTGCAGTTTTATTCCCTAACAGAATCTTGATACATGAACATTATGCCACAAATCCCTGACTTAGCCTCCCTATAGGTCCCCGAGACCTTCTCCATGTCAGTGTCCTTTCCCAGCCAACAGAGGGACTCATCTTCTCTCATCTAGGCTACCTCTTGTAATGGCTGTCCCCCCTATAGGCATGATGTGGACCATATAAACAGCAATTTACTCAAACACTATGGGGTTTCTATATACTTTTCCAAACCAGGTCCTAGAGGGCCCATGTGTCTGGGTGGTTCCTGACTCTCTATACATAACTAATTGTACACCTATTTGCCCATAAGTCCCACACCCAGAAATGAAATGGCAGAAGAGAAGCTAAACTCTGAAAAGGGACAGGTAGCTTATGCTTTTGTTGATGGTCTGAAAGAATGTGTGGAATTGAAGTGGAACATTTGATTTATTTCCGATGAATTCTTTGACCACTGCTGCCAATACTTAAAATGCTATACAAATGAGAACCTTGAATTGGATACGCCGATTTGGAATGAATTCATTAGAGGTAAATGTTTCCCCTTCAGTGCTGTGAAATACTTTCCTTTGCAAAGAAATGCTTTTATACATCTGCGACATCAATCTTGCTTTACTCTATACATACACACACTGAAGCTTTCATTGCATATCACTTACTATGCATCACTCATTGTCTTGCTGTACAGCAAACTGCTGTTGCACTGTTTAGATTTCCTGCCACTTACAGCTACTTACTTTCTATTAGTCATCCCAGTTTGGTTATCCAAACACGCTGGAGCCCAGGGAGTTCTGGTTGACATTATATTGATAGCCAGGGTGAGTCCCTCTTTTGTGGACCTGTGGCACGTGAACAAACTCTCCATTTTACCCATTTTCATCCTATTCTCCCTTAGCTTCTCTTTACCTTTCTTCAGTGGCTAAAGCAAGGAAGACTCATTGCAAAACCTTTTAAACTCTCTTCAAGACTTAGTCAGACTTTAAGTCTGAAGTCAGCTGAGGTAAGGAAGGAGTTGTTGTAAGATCAGCAGTCAACTTTTTGCAAGAATAATAAGTAATTATATGGTCATAAACATGCAAAAGTAACACAACGAACAATCAATTGTCTGTACACAACGGCAGTCTCTTTAAATGACATGTAAAAGGCGCAGGGCCCATGCAGTTGCACAGCAGGAAATGTCCTATATGTACTTCAGGCTGCCAGTGTTTTCACTAGTTTATGTCTTTAACTGCAAGGACAGAAGTAAGTAACAGTCTTTTTATCTGGATTTATTGAGTATAATTTCATTATCTCAGAGATTTTTATTAAAAGAAGAATTCTATTATATCCCTGATTTATCAACCTCCCAACAACAATATGGGAAGTTTATTTGAAGGATTATTTTTTATTTTTTGGAAAGAATCTACTGTCATGTGTGGATCATCATATTGGAATGAGAAAAGTCAAGGTTGCCAAATATGCAAATGTCAAAGTAGTATACTCAGTATGACCACTAGGTGGTAGAACATATACATGCAACAGGTCTGCCAATGACATCATTGATCAACTTGACAACTGAGAAACCTTTAATATTTTTTAATGAGCCTATGTGTGATAGGATTACATACTCATAACATACGTTTGCCGACAATACAATAGGTTGTCCTATGTATATTTGTTAGACATATGACGTCACCTCAAATTCACTGGGGTGTGTTGCAATCATCAAACTGTCATCTAGATGAGGAAGCTTCCAGTGGAAATACGACAACTGCAAATATCTGAAATTATATGATCCGATTCAAGGTCAAAATCCCTTTCTGATTCTGTTGAACGGGGCATATTCAAAACAAATGTAAAAATCACTACTTATTCAACATAAATAAATTATTAGCCCTACAAGATATTATTAATCTAGGCCTATATAATAAAATACATAGGCCTGAGCCTATATCGCGCATAACTCGATTTTTTGCGCAAGAAGAAATGTACAAATACCAGTTACTCCTTTTAAATATTTTACTTGGTATGCCTATTGTAGCCCTATTGATTTAGGTGACTTTTTTTCATAGAATGCAAAAATCAGCTGATGCATGGCCTGTATCTAGTGTTAATAGTACATCAGGTCTTGGCCTACTGATATCACTAACTTTCAATTAATATGAGTCAATGTAAAAGCGGATAGTGGATTAACGCTTCAGTGACATGGCTAGAAGTCGTAGGCATATATTATGAGAGCCGCTGAAGCATTCTGTAAACCATCAAATATTCACGCTCGTGGTCTCTCAAATATAATTTGTGCATTGTGGGCTGAATGAATGTTGTTGTTTATTAACATGTTATGACTATCATCACGATCAAAAATTCAATTATGTACGCCTATAATAATAACAATACCAATATTAACTATACTATGAAATCTATTATTATTATTAGTCTATTTTTAGAGGTAGGCCTTGGCATAGGCTATAAACTACATCTGGTAGTATCATTCTTTCTCAGACAAGACAACAATATTCTGACCAAATACAATTTAGACAGGCTAGTGCATGAATGATATGCCTTAAAGTAAACTACCCTATGTATTATGGTGGTTCGTGTTAATCATAAGGCCTATATCTACAAGACACACACACACATTGCTGGACTTAATTTCGTTTTTAATTATATCCCAAGCCAAATGCACTATAACATGGTGATATGAATAAATCTGAAATATTTGTTTAAAATAGTAGTCTATATGTAAGTAATAGCATAACAACAGGCCTATCACTGCACGAGGACGAATTTATTTTGACATCCACTCCATACGATGCAATTGCCATTACGAAAATAATTATTCCTCTTACATCATGGGCTGCAATATTCAGCCTATCGGCCTACAGACCATGTCGCCGATACAAGAGGACTGTGATATAGGCCTACATGTTGCAAACCATGAAAAACATAATGTGCGTGTATTTAAATGAAATGGCCTATGCGCACTTGCTTTAAAACGACGTAACATACAGGAGGAGAGGCATGTAGCCTATATCATTATTTCACGGGAAGATGCTCCTCAGAAAGAACCCCATACATTATGCAAAAACTTCCCTACAATATATCGCTCAGTTCTTTGTACAGTCTATGAGGAGTTAATGGAATCAACATTAATGGAATCAACATTAATGGAATCAACTTGTCAATGAGTGAAGCTTACCTGTGATTCAGGTGGCTGGCATCTACATTAGAGCAAACTGTAGGCGTCTGTGTGGATAGGGAGAAGAAGGCCACCCAGGTAGGCTGTATTAGTATTAACCTTGTTCTCATTATTATGAGTCAGATTGGCTACAGTTTTGTATGCCTATATATTGGTGTGCATTGGTTAAGACACAAATAGTCTGGCCTACTCTCATTGCAAGGGGTAGTTTTCTTTTCATGGTTAGGCTTGTGAGGGGTTAACCTTTCAAACAGCTTACCTGTGATTCAGGTGGTTGGTATCCAGTAGCAGTGCATGGGTAAAATCACTGGGAAGCCAAGCCAATAAAAAAGCCTATATTACAACCTATGTTGTGATACTGTATTTGCGTTGTTTGCTCTATAACCCATTCGTTCATATGCCACCGTGATAAACAATAAGGCCGTGACAACCAAAAGACAACAGTCACACAGTGGCAGAATAAATTGAATTACACAAATGTTTGTTTCATCACAAAACCAGACAGCAACATCTGTCCGGTGAAGTCCACAAAACAAATATTGCACATAAACAGATATATGACCTGCAGCAAGGTCAAGCAAGTTCATGTTTACAACAGTTTACTAAACAACTAGCTACTGATTTAGCACCACAGAGTTAAAGGAAGTCAGCACAAAGACATTTACGTAATTTAGCAGACGCTCTTATCCAGAGCGACTTACAGTTAGTGAATACATATATAATTTTGTTTTTGTTTGTGTTGTTTCATACTGGCCCCCCGTGGGAAACGAACCCACAACCCTGGCGTTGCAAACGCCATGCTCTATCAACTGAGCTACATCCCTGCCGGCCATTCCCTCCCCTACCCTGGGCCAATTGTGCACCGCCCATGAGTCTCCAGGTCGCGGCCGGCTGCGACAGAGCCTGGATTCGAACCAGGATCTCTAGTGGCACAGCTAGCACTGCGATGCAGTGCCTTAGACCACTGCGCCACTCAGGAGATAACAGACAACAAGAGCACTGCCTCCGCAACTTAAACATTTACATCATCAAATCAACAAGGCTATATATGCTTAGTTTAATACACTGAAATAAACTTAGATA
Source organism: Coregonus clupeaformis (assembly GCF_020615455.1). Classification (NCBI taxonomy): domain Eukaryota; kingdom Metazoa; phylum Chordata; class Actinopteri; order Salmoniformes; family Salmonidae; genus Coregonus; species Coregonus clupeaformis. The sequence continues at coordinate 85,315 of NW_025533659.1, forward strand.
CCAAATATCATGTGGCGGTCCATGGTACTGATTTCTGTGTGTGCTTGTGTGCGCGCAATTTAAAAGAATAAAGTTAACTCACCCTACTTGTAGACTAGTTGAACGCCAATCCCATCCTCCTACATTTTACATTTTACATTTTAGTCATTTAGCAGACGCTCTTATCCAGAGCGACTTACAGTTAGTGAAGACATATTTTTTTTAATACTGGCCCCCCGTTGGTATTGAACCCACAACCCTGGCATTGCAAACGCCATGCTCTATCAACTGAGCTACATCCCTGCCGGCCATTCCTTCCCCCTACCCTGGACGACGCCCTGCCAATTGTGCGACGCCCATGAGTCTCCCGGTCGCCGCCGGCTGCGACAGAGCCTGGATTCGAACCAGGATCTCTAGTGGCACAGTTAGCACTGCGATGCAGTGCCTTAGACCACTCTCTTTCATGTTGGCAGAACGGTCTATGGCTCTGTCATACAATACGCTTTCAGTTTTCATTTTCATAGGCTACCTAGCTAAAATGCTTGCTAGCCTTCCTCGCATGGGCAAAAAACGAATCAGCTAAGTTAGCTAGCTAGTTAACGTGAGCCTACTAGGCTACATCTAGGCTACATATTGAACTTAAATCGTCTCAGGCTGGTGGCACAATATATGAATTTATGGTTAGATCAGAATCGCCATCATAATCATTGGCCTGTACAGAGAATTCAGTCAAAACCACAAGTCCAAATCCACATCTCCATCCATGGCTTAGAAAAGGGAAGATTTAGCAAGCTAGGTACTGCAGAACATCAACACAAGCAGACCAGAAACAGACAAGTTTGTCTGACAATGATGACATTTACCTTAGGATGTGATTTGATTGGTGTGAAGTCAAATCCAAACTGGCCTCCCTTGGGGGGCGTTTTGCTGTGCCTGGACAACCCACAGTTGAGCTCAGCTCAATGGTGATTGGCTAATTATTTTATATATTTTTAACAAGGGAGGCCAAATGCCTGCTGGCATTACTCAATCAAATTGTACAGCAGCAACATGTCATACTCTTTTGTTACAGACAGCATCAGATACATGGGCTAAACAGAGGGGCGCTGTTTCCCCTCACTCTGATGTTTTCAGACACTTGCGAATTGACGGAAAATGATGAAAACACAGAAACAAAACATACATTATTTTATCAATTTTATTGGTCAAATTTTGGGGGAAGCCTGGCTTCCCTTGGCATCCATGAATACACGACACTGTTGGTATCTACAGTAGAGCGAACTGTAGACCTACAGCTGTATGTGTGGATAGGGCGTAGTCAGTCCCCTGTAGCTCAGTTGGTAGAGCATGGCGCTTGCAACGCCAGGGTTGTGGGTTCGTTTCCCACGGGGGGCCAGTATGAAAAGGAATGCACTTAACTGTAAGTCGCTCTGGATAAGAGCGTCTGCTAAATGACTAAAAATGTTAAAAGAAGGCTCACAACATCAGCCACCCAGGTAGGCTGTATTAGTAGGCCTATTAACCTCGAAGTTCAATTTATTATGAGTCAGATTGGCTAAAGTTGTGTATGCCTATCTATTGGTGTGCGTTGGTTAAGACAAAAATAGGCTGGCCTACTCTCATTTAAAGAGGTCGTTTTCTTTTCATGGTTATTTTCATGGTTTGGCTTGTGAGGGGTTAACCTTTCAAAAACATATTTATTGCCAAACCGCTGTGAGCGTGTCGTAATTTACGGTGGCCAATCACCACGCGACTTTCCTCTCCTCTTGTCCAATAGGAAATGGAGTGGGATCGTTGTCAGTCACAGGTGATGTTGGATTTGCAGGAAACGAGAGAAGGCTTAGGCTGATGCAGGAGCTAAACGGAGGACAATAATAGTACCTCGGGATATAGGCTGAACACGGTATTTCCATCGCCTTTTCAGTGGGAATGCAATGAGATACCAAACAAGGGAGGAACAAAAAGCAGTAATAGCGCTTCAGGTGGGATACGATGCCGAAGAATTGACATTGGTCCATATCTACACTTTCTGCAAGAAATAAACTTCGCTTTTGAAAATGACATTTCGCAGCAACTCCTTAATGCCTTTCTCTATCCAAGCCATTTTGAACAAAAAAGAGTACAGTGGACACTTGCCAGATTTGGACATCTGCTTCTCGAAGACTGCGTGTTGGAAAATATTTGGGGAAATGGATACAGGTTCGGAGGACTTTCCCGCATCGTGTAGAAGTGACGAGAAGGCTTGCATGGTCAGCAATCAGAAAAGTTACGACTCCGATTCAGGTCTCAGTGACGACAATGACAGCAAGACGCTGGCCGTTTGCAAGTCAGAGAAAAACAGGGATCCTGTTTCAGACGTGCTGGAAGAAAGTTTGCAGGACGAAACGGACCATGAATCCAATGCTGTCGATAACGCAAAAGGTCTTAGTGACTGTGAACCTAGTGTTTCGGGTAAGTTTATGCTGATATTTTTAGTGAGATATCGGATAATAGTTTGTAAACCCATAAATTGAAACCATCATTTGATGTAGTATTCTAAAAATACTTTATGTGGAAGATCCAAGTCTAATCCCTTTAAATCCCTTACAAAAAAAGATTGCAGTTTTGAAACTGCAGTAAAAGTGGAGTAACTGCAGTCCACTGTGGTATTTTGGACGCAGTAATTGCAGAATAACTGCAGTTATACTGCACTCTAACTGCAGTTGCACTGCAAAATTACTGCAGTAAAAAAAAGTATTATTATTTTGGACGCAGTATTTACAGCATACTGCAGTTATACTGCACTCTGCAATTTTTTTCCCTAGGGGATCATTTCGTGGCTATAGCCTATGTGATGATAAACAGGCTATTTTACTCGCAGGATGCAACGCCTTTACGCATGAGGCAGCAGGATGTTATGCCATGGCAAACACATTTTTAGGCCTTATTTCAATGTATATATATATATATATATATATATATGTCATTAACGTATTATATGGCCGTGATAGTGTGGTTTATGAGGTGTGAGGTTAGATTTCAGACAACCTTGGATACATTTTCAGAACTAAGGCCTAAATGACGATTCCATCTTGTGCGCACTATCTCTTCTTTTAGATTCCAACAACGTAGAAGATGCCAGTTGTGATAAAAAATCGGATCAGCCCAAACAGAGGAAAAAACGCTCAAGGGCGGCGTTCTCCCACGCGCAAGTGTTCGAGCTCGAGCGGAGGTTCAATCACCAGAGATACCTATCCGGACCGGAGAGAGCAGACCTGGCGGCCTCCCTGAAGCTGACAGAGACGCAGGTCAAAATATGGTTCCAGAACCGCAGATATAAAACAAAACGTCGTCAAATGGCTGCCGACTTGATTGTCTCGGCCCCTGCAGCAAAGAAAGTGGCTGTGAAAGTGTTAGTTCGAGACGACCAGAGACAGTACAACCCCGGAGAACTACTGCGGCATCCTCTCCTCTCTCTCCAGCCGTCTTACTACTACCCCTACGCCTATTGCCTCCCTGCATGGACACACTCTACTTGTGCTGGGAATCAATGAGATTTGAATAGCCTACGTTGTATTTATTTTTCCCCCATCAGGAAATCGAGGCATTTGCTTTATTGACCTTTTAAGACGAAACCAGGAGAGATTAAATAAACTCAGAAATGCTTATGTCTCAGATATTTGAACTGCCTAATGGTGTCTAGACTGAACATGTCCCCGTTTTTGGTATAGTGATGCCATTGTTTCAGAATGTAGCCCATGGAGTGTAAACCTTCCATGTATGCTACGAGTATTGGAGAGAGATATCAGAGCCCAAAGTGACATTTCGAATAACTCCATTACTGCTTTTCTTTTCTTGCTGTGGTGTAATAACGGTAAGATTTTCAGCACTTTTCGAAACAGAGATAGTGTGGACATACACTACCAGTCAAAAGTTTGGACACACCTACACATTCAAGGGTTTTTCTTTATTTTTACTATTTTTTACATTGTAGAATAATAGTGAAGACATCGAAACTATGCAATAACACATATGGAATCATGTAGTAACCGAAAAAGTGTTAAACAAATCAAAATATTTTTGATGTCTTCACTATTATTCTACAATGTAGAGAATAGTAAAAATTAAGAAAAACCCTTGAATGAGTAGGTGTATCCCAACTTTTGACTGGTACCGACATCCGACTGAAATATCGATGTGAAGGTATGTTTTACTTATGACCTTAAAGTGAACTTTGGCAGAGACAGTAACAATTGAACTCTTGTTAAAATGTACTTTTTTAAAAATTGTTCTAAAACTGATTGTTTATTAAGAGCGAAATCAAACATTAAAAACAAATCAGGCATATTATATTTCAAAGCTATCGTGTTTGATTCTAGCCTTAACTATGTTTAGATGGATGTCCTTTGTTCCTTTTTAGACTTTGAATGTATGTTAGTAGGCTATAATAGGGATTTTATTGACCATGATCAGTAGGCCTAAATGAATGGTAATTGTGTCATTAACCATTATTGTTGTCATAAAGATAACAAAATTATAATGATAATAATAACTTAATCATAATTATGATCAGAATCATAATAGTAATAAGAAATGAAATACCCATGATGCATTGACTACATGAATGCATGTTCATCACAACAATAAATGTAGGCTTTTATTTTCTTGACCTAAATTACTAAATCAATTGGAGGTCATATATTACATCATACACTACGTTTATAACATAATTTGGTCAGTTTCCTTTCATCATCCTCATAGCTTCAGGTAGGCCCGCCCACTGTATTCTGCACCTATGTACCATATAGGCCTACAGCTGAGGAATTACCCTCAAATCAGTTACAAAATAACTGTTTGGTGATTATTTATTTACCACTGTATTTAAAATACTTTAAACAGTTCAGGAACTATTTATTATTTTAGTTAACGGCCAACATAGGACAATATTGCCTATTCCAAAATCAAGGGCGATACCGAAATTCAAACAGAAGCTTGGACTCTATAAACATTGAACAATTTTTTGCTGTACTCATTATTAGTAGGGTAAAACTAACTTGTCTCACGATGGTCTAATTAGATTGGGAGAGAAAGATTCTGCAAAGATGAAAACTGCAGGGTTCAAGAGCACTGGCCCAAAATGTGACTGTTTTAATTGCCTTATCTTCTTCCTGTGAAACTGAATAATTGATTGAATGAACTGGATTAATTCAATGTCAGAAAATGGAATTGTACTGATTCATATTATTTTAATGAGCTGAACAAAATTAATAGATATACAAATAATGAACCATAAAACTAACAATGATATAATTATTCTTATAATTATTAATTTATTTTAATTATTATTAGAAGTAAAGGTAGCCTAGTAGTCTGTTGTATACTGATATAATGACATCATAATCTTAGCCTATAGGCCTACATCTCGCTTATCTTCGTTTCCAGAGTTTCAATGAGAGGCTTGTAGCTGCCCTAGTTTGCACCACCACACACCTCAGCGCTTCCACCCTTACTGCACAACTTCCTGACAGGTTGGCCATACACTAATCCTCATTTGCCTCCCCGCTAACACACCTGTCAGACAATAATTGTATTATTAAGTTATTATTATCATTTTGTTATCTTTATGACAATAGTTCCTGAACTGTTTAAAGTCTTTTAAATACAGTAGTAAATAAATAATCACCAAATAGTTATTTTGTAACTGATTTGAGGGTAATTCCTTAGCTGTAGGCCTATATGGTACATAGCTGCAGAATATGGTGGGCGGGCCTACCTGAAGCTATGAGGATTATGAAAGGAAACTGACCAAATTCTGTTATAAACGTAGTGTATGATGTAATGTATAACCACCAATTTATTTAGTAATTTAGGTCAAGAAAATAAAAGCCTACATTTGTTGTTGTGATGAACATGTATTCATGTAGTCAATGCATCATGGGTATTTAATTTCTTATTACTATTATGATTATTATGATTATTATTATTAAGTTATCATTATCATTATCATTTTGTTATCTTTATGACAACAAGAATGGTTCATGACACAATTACCATTCATTTAGGCCTTAGTTTGCACCACACACCTCAGTGCTTCCACCCTTACTGCACAACTTCCTGACAGGTTGGCCATACACTAATCCTAATTTTCCTCCCCACTAACACACCTATCAGACAATGATTTATGTCTCCACAATTCCTGAACTATGTACACTGTCAGGGACCTTCAAGGTGTATGTCAACATGAAGATATCTACACCCAGGAGTGTTTGGGGGTTAAATCCAGTTGAATGATAGTGCAAAATGTTGATTTCCGCCTAAATAGTCATACCCAAAGGTAATTATTTTTCATGAGCTGGCCATAACCAATAACTTGTAATGTTGCATAGTTTGGAACTCACCTTTCTGGTACAAATAGTTATAAATTGTTGAGGTGTACTCACTTTTGAGGACACAAGCTCAAGTACATAGTACAAATATTATAAAAATATACAAAATTATACATATCTTTTTCCTATTTAACAAAAGTGGGGCAATAGGGCTTGAAATGACTGAAATGCTTTCTAAATATAGTAACAATCAAATGATAAACGACTTACTATAAAATTTCACATTTTTATAACTGTCAAATAAATATGATCATACTTAGTGACAGTACAATATTGGCACTATTTCATATAACTGTTGACAGAGAATATTCTCCTAAACGTCCACTGAGCTGCGCAGACACCATTCAAATCAAATCAAATCAAATGTTATTTGTCACATGCGCCGAATACAACGTGAAATGCTTACTTACAACCCCTTAACCAACAATGCAGTTCAAGAAATTGAGTTAAGAAAATATTTACTAAATAAATTAAAGTAAAAAATATAATAGAAAGTAACACCAAAAAAATAACAATAACCAGGCTATATACCGAGTCAATGTGCGGGGGTACTGGTTAGTCGAGGTAATTTGTACATGTAGGTAGGGGTAAAGGATGAAGTGATTTCGTCCGTCTGTGACCAAGAGAAAGTGGTCTTCTTTAAATTCTTTTTTTTTTCTTCCTATTGAGAGCTCCAAATCCGTCTGAGAATATCACAATGGGTGGACTCGTTAGACTGTAACCGTTCATTTGCCATTTCCCAAGCTGGGCTCACTCGCTCAAAGGAAGAGATAATCTAATCATTGTCTCTATAGCCCAGAAAATGTGACACGTCACCACCTATGCATATGTCTGGTCTGAAACCTGACATTTCAAGTCAGCTCCGCTTAGAGAGTGGAAACGGAGAGCAGACGTATGGGGCTTTTTGGCATTATAAGGCACGGGACCCTACAGCGTTCACAGAGCGCTTTGTACACCAACATGTCAGTCGAAACCGGTCCAGAACCGCTCAAAGTCCCCATATGGGTGATTTAACATCTAAGAGGCTAAGGAGGAAAAGGGAGAGAAAAACGTAAGCCTATGTTACATCCTAATTCTCAGCTATGAAGACCGAGGCCAATGTACGTTTGAGCACAGGCCGAACATTCGATCTACCAGAGGAATTTCAGCCCAAAAGATGTATCCTACCCAACAACTCTGGCTTGTTTTTGAGGCAGATAGAAAATAAGGCTACTGACTTTTATAACCACAACTAATTTCAATCTCGATACCATTTCGGTTAGATACTTTTTTCATGGGCCAAGAAATAAACAACAAACAATATTATTTAATCAATCAGAGGAACTTTTATAGTATGTTTCAACATATCATCTCACAGACCAAAGCAACAGAAATGGTCCCAAGCACAAATGACATTTTAAACCGTATTCTGGAGAATTCTTCCACAAAGTTACAAATATCTTATCGACTACTTTGCGCCTAGCCTATATCTGATACCGCGCGCGTGTAGGGCTATAATAGGCCTACATGCCACACAATCATACAGTCTATAAAGAAATCAACAATGATGCTGTTTATTGCTCATTTCTCTACAATATAACACAGCTAAGGATTACAAAAGAGAATTGGTAAAATGAAATACAGATCTGCGTTATAGGGAGGGCTGTTTTATTCTGCACAGCCCATCCCACATCCCATTGACATGACATATCCGTCTCATAGCTGCATATGAAGATATCTGATAAAGTGTGAAATATCCTGGCTGTTCTTCTGTTCAACTTCGGTGAAATACAAACACCCACAAAGGTGTGCAATAGCCCCATCCCATTGTCTTCTCATTAGAATTGTGTTCTAGCATGCAATATGGAGGGAATATGCGTGTAGGTCTGTTCGCAAAGCATAAAGACGGCTAAGAGCATGTTGTGAGATTGTTTGTCCTATGCCCGTACCATGGTAGGTCAAATTTGGAACACCATGTTATGTAACACGTTGGTAGGCCACAACTGTAGGCCTGTAATTTTGATCGGCTATAGGCCCGTGGCAACCCCAGTTATGTATAAATTATTTTCAACCATTACGTACATTAAAATAATTGAAAACGTAGGCTACCTCATGATTTTACATATTTTTTTCAGATTCTGAGCATGTCTGATTCATGCGCACGACATGGGCCATTCGCGCCAACCATTTGCAGAGATGTACACATAACCAAACACTTACGCACGAATTACGCATGTCCTAAAAATGGATTGTCTCTTCCAGGAAAACAATTATTTCACCCTTACTTTTTCTGTGTTGCACCTCGGCCCTGCTGGTCTCATCTCAGCCAGCACTGCCCATTCCTGCGTTGCACGCCAGCTTCCCACAGGCGGGCATACAGCCTTGGCTAAAGAGATATCCCACTTGGCAAAAACTGGTTGAATCAACGTTGTTTTCACGTCATTTCAACAACAACAAAATAAACGCAAAAAGACATCCACGTAAGGGAATTTGTTATTTTTCTCATCCAACTTTTAACCTAAATCTAATGGCATGGTCTCCCGAGTGGCACAGCGGTCTAAGGCACTGCATCTCAGTGCTTGAGGCGTCACTACAGACACCCTGGTTCGATTCCAGGCTGTATCACAACCCGCCGTTATTGGGAGTCCCATAGGGCGGCGTACAATTGGCCCAGCGTCGTCCGGGTTTGGCCGGTGTAGGCGGTCATTGTAAATAACAATTTGTTCTTAACTGACTTGGCTAGTTAAATAAAGGTAAAATATATAAATAAATGGTGACATTTTTTGTTGAATTTACGTTAGTTGACAACTCAAATAAAAACTACACTTTGAACTGACGCCTGTGCCCAGTGGGATGTTTCGCTTAAAGTAACGAAAACGACTCCACTCTAACAAATGAAATATTCTTCGTTTATTTTCAAAGAACATAGAAATAAAACTGAACTGGGAGTAAGGGCTAGGCTGTAGGGCTATATACGTGCATGGAGTGCAGTCCCATCACTTCGTGTATGTTATGGTTTGTCACTTTTGAAATCGCAAGAGCGATCACAAGAGGCCCATTCTGCGGAATTGTGACTTTAAGACAATAACACAGTCCAATCTAATACATCTCAAAAGAACTACTATGATTGAAAATGATCCAAAAGGAATACTGAAGTAAGCAATCCAACAGGTGGCTCAATACAACTCCGCATAGGCCTACAATCAGCTAGGCCTATCATTTTGACAAATTGTTTGGCATTCTTCCTTCTATTTTATTAAGACATCATATTTGTCGCCTAGGCCAGTTAATGAAGGTCCTTCCAAACAGAATTTTAGTTTATTCCAACATATGCGTGTCACCTTATTCTTTATTCGAGCGGGCTCAGCCCTTAATAACAGTGCCAATATAGGTCAATATTTGGTAGCATCAAAGGATAGAGTACAACTGCAAACCAAACATTCCCATAATATGCGTGTCCATATTGGTCAATATGCTCCATTTTGTCTCCACCGAACGAACTCCTCAGTGCATGTATGGAACGCTAATATCTATTGGCATTATTTTATTCTGCACTTTTTCGGAATATGATTCGTGAGTGTTGTAGGCCTAAGAGATCAAGCTGTTAGAGGCTGGTAGACAGAGTTTCACTTGAGATGAATGAATACAGTGTATTTACCACATAGATATGTTTCTCGACTCGCACACAAACACCTTTGCCCTCGAACTACTCTGCGTCGTCCACCGGCCCTCTCTCTCGGTCTCTGTCTGACACACACACACACACACACACACACACACACTTAGTCACGACTCCTTTGTTTGCCAATACACAATTGATGATACATTCTATTTCATAAGATTTACTCAACATGGTATAGTAATTTACCAGTTTAATGGTACTGTACAATCATCTGAATGCCCGCATATTTTTTGTGCCATCTTGCATGATCTCAAGGACAATTCCATACATGTTCTCTTGACACGTCGCCTATAATGAGACTAAATCAGCGAAATTATTTTCTCTCACAAAGAGACATGTTCCAGTTGTTGTTCTAGATCAGGTTGCAGAGCTAATGATAGAAAATGGGCATTTAATGACGTTCTTTGACACTTTAATCCGTAGGCCATGTGGACAAATGTGCGGTGCATATAGGCTATAGAAAATTACATACAAAATGTAATTATATGTGGACATGTCAGGTTACAAGAGCACAATTACAGAACCTCTACATTTAGTCATGTAGGCTATTGCTTAATGCTGCCAGTGGTATTTTTTCCCCATTATGCGGTCACACGAATAATGTATTATAGGCCTACCATCCACAGCTACTTTGTGTCTACAAATGCAGAATCTTCATTTGAACAGTTTCTCACAGCAGGAAAATAATCCTGCAGCAACAAGAAGGAAATGTGATTTATTGCGTGGATTATAATTAATGGACATTTTTAGTTAGGGCAAACCAAGTCTGAAATGTTTAAGTGGAAATTACAAACTTTAGAAGCCTTTTTAAATCTTGAATACACTACAACATACCCAGCTATCACCATGTCTTAGGACGTCTCAAGACACAGGTGATGGCTGGGTATGAAGTTTGCATTTTCTGGTGTGCAGGAAATGTCCTGTAACAACAGGGGGATCAAATTAAGATCCTACACCTATAACTTGTGGGAAGGAAAATTAACTGACGGAACATCATCTATTGCGCTGCTTCATAGTTTGGATGAATGTGTGGAGAAAGGCAAATATTGAACAATGTTGACATGGTGGAATTATAGCATAAATTATCACATCAAAGTAAATAGTAATAATATATCGTTTAAGCTATTTATCATTGTAAAAGTGATTATACCGCCTATACAGTAGGCCTACCCTACATTTTTTAATAAAAATGTAATATCAGATATATAGGTTTATTTCCAGACGGCTTGATTCGTGTTGAAGGCCAATCAAGCGCTTACATTCTAGTAGTCTATTTCAATAATGTTTAAGCAACATTCAAACATACCGATCGAGAAAATGCTAGATAAAAAATGCAAGATGTTGCTAATGTTAATCTGACGAATGAAATGAAGCGCAAAACAGAAGCAACTAGGTTTGAGAATTTCATGAGCGCACCTGAACTGCATGCCATAGATAGACGTTCACATAATTGCTGAACTGTGATAGTTATACAATGGCCGACATTACATCAGCTGTAGGCTACTGGTTCAGTGTGTCTCACCCAGTCTCGAATGGGAAACTATACTGTAGGTTATAAACGATGAGCTGAGAGGCATAAACATGGAGAGGGTACAGAGCTCTATGTATAGAATAGTGCTTGTGGACATGACGGTGGAAAAAGGATGCTGGAATGTTAGTCGCGAGACAAATTGGTTGGATTGGTCTCGTGCATCAAAGTTCTAATAATAAGTAGTTATTATGGATAGGCCTGTAGTCCAACAAAAATTGGTTATTAGAATAAAACGGTCTACAGCCTATAGCGTGCGATGTCTGTCTATTTTCAGTGATTCGATTCCGAAGGTATACAAATGTAACGTGCAAGAAAGACATCGTTTCAAATATCAAAGTTATATCCTAGACTATATCATTCATTTGATTGTTTAGCCTACTGCATAAACAGGCTGAATACGGGCAATTATTTTAAATGTTATAATACTGGCACAGCATAATGCAATTTTCTGTCATGTAATTTGGAAATATACTATTTTATAGTACGTACGGAACAGGCCTATAGTCTACATAAAAAAATTAATTATGAATGAGATAGTAAGCCTACTTTAAAATAGCACATAAGATATTCTCCCGCTAACCTGAAGCAATGAAATGTAGCCTTTCATGCTGCAATTCGTGGTAGAGGCAATTATTCTGGTTGAAAATAATGATTTAGTCTACTGTATGGATATCAGTATATGGTGTTTGAAATGTTATGTGAAAAATGTATAAAAATAAACTTAACCACGAGCCTATACCTAAACATGTAGGTGTGTAGGCTACTGTGTAGGCTACTGCAGGGCAGGCTATACCTTAATCCATTAAATAGGGCCAATAGTATAACATTCTGCGTAGCCTGAAGATTGATTCTCACATTTATTTTTTGCTCATAAAAAAAGAAGATTTGATTTATTGATTAATATACTCACCTAAGAGAATATATACTAAGCATTAGATAACTCTAATAACATAATAATGCATAATACTGTATTAGTATGATATTTTTCAAACACAATATAGTATATTATGCATTATTATGTTACTTGGAATATCTAATAAGGATTAGGGATGACCTCTAGTGACAAGTCCTTCCAACAAGCAAATGTAGTTAAAGACCTATAAACATTAATATTGTAACATGTAATTACTATACCACATGACCATAGCTATTTGCCCATGGGTCGTCAACTGAATCTCTACTTTTCCTCTGCATTTTCAAACAACCAAAGTGAGACGGGAGAAAATGAAAACAATATATAATAATAATAATATATGCCATTTAGTAGATGCTTTTATCCAAAGTGACAAAGTCATGCATTCATACATTGATTGTTGGTTTTGGATTAATTATTTGGAGCCATATTTAGTGAATCTGTGTCCTCTCGCTTGACTGAATCTGTGTCCTTCTCCGTGCCATTACACCACTGCATTGGATTTTCACAAAAAGTTCATCTTTAAGGCATCACCTGGCATGCTGGTGGTTCAGAAGACCTTTATCGTGTTGCTCAACAAGAATCTTTGCAGCAATTCGACCATGAAGGCCTGATTCACACAGTCCCCTCTGAACAGTTGATGTATAGATGTGTCTGTTACTTGAACTCTGTGAAGCATTTATTTGGGCTGCAATTTCTGAGGCAGGTAACTCTAATGAACTTATCCTCTGCAGCAGAGTTAACTCTAGGTCTTCCATTCCAGTCGCGGTCCTCATGAGAGCCAGTTTCATCATAGCACTTGATGGTTTTTGCGACTGCAGTTGAAGAAACTTTCAAAGTTCTTGACATTTTCTGTATTGACTGACCTTCATGTCTTAAAGTCATTTCTCTTTTCTTATTTGAGCTGTTCTTGCCATAATATGGACTTGGTATTTTACCAAATCTTCTGTATACAACACAACTGATTGGCTCAAACGCATTAAGAAGGAAAGAAATTCCACAAATTAACTATTAAGAAGGCAGACATGTTAATTAAAACTATTTCCAGGTGACTACCTGATGAAGCTGGTTGAGAGAATGCCAAGAGTGTGCAAAGCTGTCATAAAGGCAAAGGGTGGCTATTTGAAGAATCTCAAATATAAAATATATTTTGATTTGTTTAACACTTTTTTTGGTTACTACATGATTCCATATGTGATATTTCATAGTTTTGATGTCTTCACTATTACTACAATGTAGAAACTATTAAAAATAAAGAAAAACCCTTGAATGAGTAGGTGTGTCCAAACTTATGACTGGTACTGTAAGTATTCAGACCCTTTACTCAGTACTTTGTTGAAGCACCTTTGACATCAATTAAAGCCTTGAGTCTTCTTGGGTATGACGCTACAAGCTTGGCACACCTGTATTTGGGGAGTTTCTCCCATTCTTCTCTGTAGATCGTCTCAAGCTCTGTCAGGTTGGATGGGGAGCGTTGCTGCACAGCTATTTTCAGGTCTCTCCAGAGATGTTTGATCGGGCTCTGGCTGGGCCACTCAAGGACATTCAGAGACTTGTCACGAAGCCACTCCTGCGTTGTCTTGGCTGTCTGGTTAGGGTCGTTGTCCCATTGGAAGGTGAACCTTCGCCCCAGTCTGAGGTCCTGAGTGCTCCAGAGCAGGTTTTCATCAAGGATCTTTCTGTACTTGGCTCCGTTCATATTTCCCTCGATCCTGACTAGTCTCCCAGTCGCTGCCGCTGAAAAACTTATCCACAGCATGATGATGCCACCACCATGCTTCACCGTAGGGATGGTGCCTGGTTTCCTCCAGATGTGACGCTTGGCATTCAGGCCAAAGAGTTTAATCTTGGTTTCATCATACCAGATAATCTTGTTTCTCATGGTCAGAGTCCTTTAGGTGCCTCTTGGCAAACTCCAAGCAGGCTGTCGTGCCTTTTACTGAGGAGTGGCTTCTGTCTGGCCACTCTACCATAAAGGCCTGATTGGTGGATTGCTGCAGAGATGGTTGTCCTTCTAGAAGGTTCTCCCATCTCCACAGAGGAACTCTGGATCTTCTATAGACAGGTGTGTGCCTTTCCAAATCATGTCCAATCATTTGAATTTACCACAGGTGTACTCCAATCAAGTTGTAGAAACATCTCAAGGATGATCTATGGAAACAGGATGCACCTGAGCTCAATGTCGAGTCTCATGTCAAAGGGTCTGAATACTTATGTAAATATGGTATTTCTGGGTTTTTTTTAAAATCCATTTTCCGACATTTCTAAAAACCTATTTTCGCTTTGTCATCATGGGGTATTGTGTGTAGATTGATGAGATAAAAAAATTTTAAAATCCATTTTCGAATAAGGGTGCAATGTAACAAAATGTTACAACAGCTCCAGGCATTCCATGCTTTTCTTAACTCTTGTTCTGAGCACCTGAGATTTACTATGCAATCCGACACACGTCAAATCAGTTTCCTTGATCTTCTGATTTTGTGTGAGGATAATGTTCTATACACTGATCTTTACAGGAAACCTACTGATCGTAACAGTTTGTTGAGGGCTAATAGTTGTCACCCGCTTCCCTTGAAAAACAGTTTGCCCTACAGCCAATTCTGTCGAATCAAAAGATTTTGTAAAAAACAATCAGATTTCGACCGTAATATGGCTGAGACGCAAAGAAAATTCAAGGAGAGGGGGTACAAAAATGGTCAGATTAATACTGCCATTGAGAAAATTCAAAACAAATCGAGACCTGATCTCTTTCAAGGACTCGCAAAAATAAGCATTCTTGCGTTCTAACTACACGCTATTCAAAGTGCTCTGAACAAATTAAGGGAATCGTTCACAAACATTGGCACATTCTAAGATCCGATGACAGTATTGGTAATGTGTTTTCAGACCCTCCCTTGGTTGTATTCTCACGGGGCAGAAATCTCAGAGATAAATTGGTAAACTCTGATTTAGCACCCCTAAATATCCCTGCACAACGTCTATTTGCGCCTCTACCGGATGGAAAATACAAGTGTAACAGCTGCGCTCAATGCAATGGCACTTACAAATGTAGATCCTTCAAACACCCCCAAACAGGGAAACAGATCCCAATCAAAGGTGTTATTACGTGCTCCACAAAGGCAGTTATTTATCTTATAACTTGTCCTTGTGGTACACATTATGTGGGTAAAACAAAGCGCGAATTACAAGTACGAATCTCGGAGCATCGTAGCACCATTAGGTGCAAAAACTCTACATACCCAGTCGCTGCCCACTTTTTGGAAGCGAACCAATCGATTTCTTCCCTACGTTATATCGGCATCGAACAGGTCACCCTCCCTAGGAGAGGGGGTGACCTCGAGAACTTATTGTTAAAACGAGAGGCTGCCTGGATCTTTAATTTAAAGACCCTTGCTCCCTTCGGTCTCAACGTAGACTTTGATTTGAAGCCATTCTTGTGATTTTGCTATTCATTGTAAATGTTGTGGGCCTATGTAGCCAAGTATCTATGATTATGTGCTATCCATGTTTTTTGTATGTTGTTTTTATCTGTGAATTGGCCAATGCTATTAGGCCACACCCGGCCATGATTACAGACACCTGCGTGTGTCCTTTGACACTATATAAACTAGTGACCCGCAGTGTTTGTCATTATACCCTGATGAAGACAGCTTGTCTGTCGAAAACGTTGGTTATTAGGATATTAAATTATTGCATCTGAGCTCCTAGAGTGTGCGGCTTTCCTTTTCTTTTTCAAGTGTTTTACGCCGTCAGCCAGCACCTCGCCTAAATAGGTGTGCGTTTCATTCGCAATAGGTGTCCATTTTCAGACATTTCTAAAAACCTATTTTCGCTTTGTCATTATGGGGTATTGTGTGTAGATTGATGAGATATATATATATTTTTATCCATCTTTGAATAAGGGTGCAATGTAACAAAATGTGGAAAAAGTAAAGGGGTCTGAATACTTTCCGAATGCACTGTACGTGTATGTCTTTAGTGTGAACTTGAATACGTGTATGGATTTTGAGGTTCTGACATGGAGCGCGAGGGAGTTTCAGAGTTTGGGAGCTGCACTTCTAAAAGCCCAGTCTCCCATGGAGCGGAGCCTGGTGCGAGGGATCATATGTGTCAGAGGAGCGCAGTGAAGAGGTGGGAGTGTAGGGGTGCAGAAGGTCAGTAAGGTATGTGGGCGCCAGTCCATTGCGTGCTTTGTAGGTGAGCATGGGCAATTTGAAGATGATCCTGTATTGAACTGGGAGCCATTGGAGTTTGATGAGGGTGGGGTTGATATGGTCCCAAGGTGTGTTGTGTGTGAGGACTAATGCAGCTGAATTTTGAATATGTTGAAGTCTGTCCAGAGTTTTGGCGGTGAGTCTGTAGAGAATGGCACTGCAGTAGTCCAGGCGTGATAAAACAAAGACAGGAATTAAGATTTCAGCAGTGGTGTCAGTGAAAGAGGGTCTGCAGTGTGAGAGGTTTTTGAGGTGGAAGAAGGCTGACTTGGTGATGTTCTGGATGTGGGGTTTAAATGACAGAGTGGGGTCAAATGTAACACCAAGGTTCCTGACTGTTGCGTTGGAGTGGATTGTGCAGCCGTTGATTGTCATGTTGAGTTGACCCAGTTTCTTGATCAGGGAGTTGGGCCCATGAGCATGATCTCTGTTTTGTCGTCGTTTCGTTTTTAAAAGTTATTGCTCAACCAAATAAAATAAAATCGTATTTCTCACATGCGTTGAATACAAGAAGCCCTTAATCAACAATGCAGAGTAAGAAAATATTTGCTAAATAAACTAAATTTAAAAAAGTAACACAATAAAAAAGCAATAACTGGGCTATATACAGAGAGTACCGGTACTGTGCGGGGATACTGGTTAGTTGAGATAATTGAGGCCATATGTACTTGTAGGTAGGGGTAAAGTGACTATGCATAGATAATAAACAGCGAGTAGCTGCAAATAGTCTGGGTAGCCATTTGATTAACTGTTCAGCAGTCTTATGGCTTGGAGGTAGAAGCTATTAAGGAGCCTTTTGGACCTAGACTTGGCGCTCCGGTACCGCTTGCATTGCGGTAGCAGAGAGAACAGTCTATGACTTGGGTGGCTGGAGTCTTTCACAATTTTTAGGGCCTTCCTCTGACACTGCCTGAAATAGAGGTCCTGGATGGCAGGAAGCTTGGCCCCAGTGATGTACTGGGCCATACGCACTACCCTCTGTAGTGCCTTGCAGTCGGATGCCAAGCAGTTGTCATACCAGGTGGGGATGCAACCAGTCAGGATGCTCTCGATGGTGCAGCTGTAGAACGTTTTGAGGATCTGAGGACCCATGCCAAATCTTTTCAGTCTCCTGAGGGGGAATAGTCATTGTCGTGCCCTCTTCACGACTGTCTTGGTGTGTTTGGACTATGATAGTTTGTTGGTGATGTGGACACCAAGGAACTTGAAGCTCTCGACCCGCTCCACTACAGCCTCATATATGTGAATGGGGGCATGTTCGTCCCTCCTTTTCCTGTAGTCCACGATCAGCTCCTTTGTCTTGCTCACGTTGAGGGAGAGGTTGTTGTCCTGGCACCACACTGCCAGGTCTCTGATCTCCTCCCTATAGGCTGTCTCATCATTGTCGGCCTACCACCGTTTTGTCGTCGGCAAACTTAATGTCAGTGTTGGAGTCGTTCTTGGCCACTCAGTCATGGGTGAACAGGGAGTACAGGAGGGGACTAAGCATACACCCCTGAGGGGCCCACGTGTTGAGGATCTGTGTGGCAGATGTGTTGTTGCCTACCCTTACCACCTGGGTGCGTCCCATCAGGAAGTCCAGGATCCAGTTGCAGAGGGAGGTGTTTAGTCCCAGGGTCCTTAGCTTAGTGATGAGCTTTGAGGGCTCTATGGTGTTGAACGCTGAGCTGTAGTCACTGAACAGAATTCTCACGTAGCTGTTCCTTTTATCCAGGTGTGTGGAGTGCAATAGAGATTGCGTCATCAGTGGATCTGTTGGGGCGGTATGCAAACTGGAGTGGGTTTAGGGTTTCTGGGATGATGGTGTTGATGTGAGCCATGACCAGCCTTTCAAAGCACTTCATGGCTACAGACGTGAGTGATGTGGGTCGGTAGTCATTTAGGAAGGTTACCTTGGTGATCTTGGGCACAGGGACTATCGTGGTCTGCTTGAAACATGTAGGTATTACAGACTCGGTCAGGGAGAGGTTAAAAACTTCAGTGAAGACACTTGCCAGTTTGTCAGTGCATGCATCATCACCGCAAACCGCTGTTTTGGCGTCTACGCCGGCACGGCCATCTTGGTTAACTACATGCTGATGGTGACCTGGCTGCCAGCCGTGGTGGTGCTCCATGAGCGTTACCTACCCAACATCTTCACCTGCTCTAAACCTCCCCCACAGCAGAGTGGGTTCTGCACCCACACCCTCTGTGCCAACCTGTGCCAGAAGGCCAGCAAGTGCCTGTTCACCGTCTCCGAGGCCTCCCGGATCTTCTTTGAGAAGGTGCTGCCCTGCATCGTGATCAAGTTGCGCTACCTCTGGCTCTTCTGGTTCCTGGCCTTCACTGTGAGAGGGGCATACGTGGTGTGTGTCAACCCCAAGATGAAGCTGCCCTCCCTGGAGCTCTCAGAGTTCTAGGTGTTCTGCTCCTCCCACCCCTTTGAGCGTTATGACGCTGAGTACAAGAAACTGTTCATGTTTGAGAGGGTCCACCATGGGGAGGACCTGCACATGCCCATCACCATCATCTGGGGGTCACCCCCGTGGACAACTGGGACCCCCTCAACCCTAAGCATAAAGGCAAGCTTATGCTGGACATCACCTTCAACATCGCCAGCCCAGCCTCCCAGCTGTGGATCCTCAACTTCTGCCAGAGGCTAAGGAACCAGAGCTTTGTGTTCCAGTCGGAGGAGCAGGACTTCACCAGCTGCTTCATTGAGACCTTTAAGCAGTGGATGAGAACCGGGACTGTGAAGAGTCCTCGGTCTACCCTTGCTGCAGCCAGTCAACATTCCCCTACAAGCAGGACATCTTTGAGTTGTGCATCAAGAGGGCCATCATGGAGCTGGACCGCAGCACCAGCTTCCACCTGGACAGTAAGACCCCCGGGCCTCGCTTCGACATCAACGACACCATCCGGGCCATTGTCCTGGAGTTCCAGAGAACCTACCTGTTCACACTGGCCTACGAGAAGATGCACCAGTTCTACCACGAGGTGGACACCTGGATCCAGGAGGAGCTGAAGAACGCCCTGGCCGGGCTGAATTACGCTGGTTTGTCAGCAACCTGGAGTTCTACGACCTGCAGGTCAGCCTATCGGACGGCACTCTCATCGCCATGGCGTTGTCCGTGGTGGTGGCCTTTGTAGTCATGCTCCTCACCACCTGGAACATCATCATCAGCCTCTACGCCATCCTCTCCATCGCTGGCACCATCTTCGTCACGGTGGGCTCGCTGGTTCTGCTGGGCTGGGAGCTCAACATGCTGCAGTCAGTCACCATCTCAGTGGCGGTGGGTCTGTCAGTGGACTTCGCCGTGCACTATGGAGTTTCTTATCGCCTTGCCCCTGACCCTGACCGTGAGGGGAAAGTCGTATTCTCCCTCGGCCGGATGGGTTCTGCTATTGCCATGGCGGCGCTCACCACATTTGTCGCTGGAGCGATGATGATGCCATCCACGGTGCTGGCATACACCCAGCTGGGCACCTTCATGATGCTCATCATGTGCATCGGTTGGGCTTTTGCCACCTTCTTCTTCCAGTGCATGTGCCGTTGCCTGGTCCCCCAGGGCACCTGCGGACAGATCCCCCTGCCCAAGAGGTTTCAGTGCCAGGCTTTCAAAGAGGGCACCACCAACATCCCCTCACCCCAGGGCAAGCATGGCACCAAGTACCAACTGGACAGTCGAGGAGGGGAGGTGGAGCATGAGCATTACGAGCTGGATCCATTAGCTTCAAACCCTAGGAATGAGGAGAAACCTGCAGAGGAACAGGAGGCGTGCACCCAGCTCTATAATGGAATAGCCCCCCACTCTGCCCTCTGCACACACATCCCCTTTAAGAGCAAGGCAGAGCCCGGCAGAGGGCCCGGCTCTGAAAATGGACTGGGCACATTGGCCACCAACCCCACATCCAAATGCCAGTACCCTCATAACACAACCTGCACATGTGGGGAACCCCCTCCTCCTCAGCAGTCTATGGGTATGCAGTGGATCCCCCACCCATGCACTCAAACAACCCAGGACTCCCCATGCCCCACTCCTCAGTTCCCCCTCACAGGCAGCCATGCCAACAAAGGCCAGAACCTGTCTGCTCTGGATGCAGTCTACAAACCCATAGATTGCCGTATGCACTATGTACACTGTCCTCCAGCTCACTTCCACAACTGCACCCCGGGCAGGGTGCCCAGACAGGGCGCTCACAGCTGCCACCTCAGAAACTACTGTGTTCACACTGTCCCCCTCCTGGGTGGCCTTCCCAGGGACCAGAGCTCTGCCCCAGACCCAGCTGGGCTGGAGGAGTCACACCGGACTGGAGGGTCATCTGGCCCTAGCGGCTGTCCTAACACCCCAGCCCAGACTTGGACTCAAGGTCCTCCTGCCTCCCCTCTGGGCTGCACGTTAGCCCACACACACACAGGCTGCTGCAGAGCCAATCATGGAACACAGAGGGCGGGAGAGAGAACGGTAAACACTCCAAGTGATCAGAGCATGGATAATTATGTGTCCACCACAACGCAAAAGGGCGCTTGTCATAAGATGTCCAGCAACCAGTAGAAGCTTGAAACTAGTACAACTCCCATCACACGGGAAGAAAGTGTTGAAAAGTGCAAACAGAACCCCAAAAAGGAGAGGGCATCCTCAGCCTCTCCTAAGAAACTACTGTTTTAACAGAACTTTGAAAGTAAAGTGCAATTCTGTCGAGTTTAATGTGCCAAAAGCTGAAGCCAGTGTGCATGCTCTTGCAATAAATTCAAAACCCTCATCTGAAAGTTTATGTTGACAGCAAAGAGACTTAGAAGAGAATTCTGAGAGACTATATCTAAAGAGTAAACTTTTGTCATATTAAGCTATAATGTGCAGTGTCCCTGTGCAGTTAAAGTGCTTGGTATATTTCATAGTCCCCTGTAGCTCAATTGGTAGAGCATGGCGCTTGCAACGCCAGGGTTGTGGGTTCGTTTCCCACAGGGGGCCAGTATGAAAAATGTATGCACTCACTAACTGTAAGTCGCTCTGGATAAGAGCGTCTGCTAAATGACTAAAATGTCAAATGTCAAAATGCTCTGAGTACACATCCTGGTAATCGGCTACGGAGAGCGTGATCACACAGTCATCATGAATAGCTGGTGCTCTCATGCATGCTTCAGTGTTGCTTGCCTCATAGAAGTAATTTAGCTCGTCTGCTAGGCTCGTGTCACTGGGCAGCTCCCGGCTGGGATTCCCTTTGTAATTCATAATAGTTTGCAAGCCCTGCCACATCCGACCAGCGTCAGAGCCGGTGTAGTAGGATTCAATCTTAGTCCTATATTGAAGCTTTGCCTGTTAGATGGTTCATCGGAGGGCATAGCAGTATTTCTTATAAGCGTCCGGATTAGTGTCCCGCTCCTTGAAAGCGGCAGCTCTACCCTTTAGCTCAGTGCGGATGTTGCCTGTAATCCATGGCTTCTGGTTGGGATATGTACGTACGGTCACTGTGGGGACGACGTCATCGATGCACTTATTGATGAAGCCGGTGACTGATGTGGTATACTCCTCAATGCCATCGGATGAATCCTGGAACATATTCCAGTCTGTACTAGTAAAACAGTCCTGTAGCTTAGCATCTGCGTCATCTGACCACTTCCGTTTTGAGCGAGTCACTGGTACTTCCTGCTTTAGGTTTTGCTTGTAAGCAGGAATGAGGAGGGTAGAATTATGGTCAGATTTGCCAAATGGAGGGAGCGTAAGAGCTTTGTACGGGTCTCTTTGTGTGGAGTAAAGGTGGTCTAGAGTTTTTTTCCTCTGTACCCCCACACTTTGACTCAGTACTGGTACCCCCGTATATAGCCTTGTTATTTTTATTTTATTGTGTTACTTTTTATTTTATTTTTTACTTTAGTTTATTTAGTAAATCTTTTCTTAACTCTATTTCTTGAACTGCATTGTTGGTTAAGGCCATGACTCAGTGAAACATGCGAATGACGGGGATTTGGGCCTGTTCCGGGAGCAGCAGTAAATATTTAGCCTCCGACTCATTAAATAAAGAATCTTTGTCCAGTTTGAGGTGCGTAATCGCTGTTCTGATATCCAGAAGCTATTTTCGGTCATAAGAGACGGTGGCAGAAACATTAGGTACAAAATAAGTTACAAACAACGTGAAAAAAACAGACAAAATAGCACAATTGGTTAGGAGCCCGTAAACCGTCAGCCATCCCTTCCGGCGCCATTCTGAGTTATATTCAAGTTTTCACTTCACGGAGACAGCAGAGAGGGGTGGCAGAGTGGAGTTGGGTTTTGTGTGGATGTACAGTAGATGTGTGTCATCTGCATAACAGTGTG
The DNA here is from genome assembly GCF_020615455.1 of Coregonus clupeaformis. Lineage (NCBI taxonomy): Eukaryota > Metazoa > Chordata > Actinopteri > Salmoniformes > Salmonidae > Coregonus > Coregonus clupeaformis. The sequence goes on from NW_025533659.1 coordinate 108,274, forward strand.
TCCAAATTGATCGAAGATCTGACCAAGGGGTAGCATGTAAATACTAAACAGTAATGGACCTAACACTGAGCCTTTTGGGACACCTTGTGATACAGGGGCTGGGGCAGACCTGCAGTTTCCAAGGGAGACAAACTGTTGTCTATCATATAGATAGGAGTGGAACCAGACAAGGGGTGTTCTGGAAACTCCAAGAAGCCTCTCCATGCAGTAAGTAAAAATCTGATCCCAAACAGTGTCAAATGCTGCATACAGGTCCAGGATTATGAGGATGGAGATGTTCCTAGCATCAGCAGCACAGAGGAGGTCGTTCACAACCTTTACAAAGGCAGTTTCGGTGCTATTCATAGCCTGGAATCCCAACTGGAGGGGTTCGAAAAGTTCATGAGGCCACGTGTTGTTGAATTTGTGACACTACCACCCATCACAAATCCAACAATAGTCTATACAGTGAGGGAAAAAAGTATTTGATCCCCTGCTGATTTTGTACGTTTGCCCACTGACAAAGACATGATCAGTCTATAATTTTAATGGTAGGTTTATTTGAACAGTGAGAGACAGAATAACAACAAAAAAATCCTGAAAAACACATGTCAAAAATGTTATAAATTGATTTGCATTTTAATGAGGGAAATAAGTATTTGACCCCTCTGCAAAACATGACTTAGTACTTGGTGGCAAAACCCTTGTTGGCAATCACAGAGGTCAGACGTTTCTTGTAGTTGGCCACCAGGTTTGCACACATCTCAGGAGGGATTTTGTCCCACTCCTCTTTGCAGATCTTCTCCAAGTCATTAAAGGTTTCGAACCTGACGTTTGGCAACTCAAACCTTCAGCTCCCTCCACAGATTTTCTATGGGATTAAGGTCTGGAGACTGGCTAGGGCACTCCAGGACCTTAATGTGCTTCTTCTTGAGCCACTCCTTTGTTGCCTTGGCCGTGTGTTTTGGGTCATTGTCATGCTGGAATACCCATCCACGACCCATTTTCAATGCCCTGGCTGAGGGAAGGAGGTTCACACCCAAGATTTGACGGTACATGGCCCCGTCCATCGTCCCTTTGATGTGGTGAAGTTGTCCTGTCCCCTTAGCAGAAAAACACACCCAAAGCATAATGTTTCCACCTCCATGTTTGACGGTGGGGATGGTGTTCTTGGGGTCATAGGCAGCATTCCTCCTCCTCCAAACACGGCGAGTTGAGTTGATGCCAAAGAGCTCGATTTTGGTCTCATCTGACCACAACACTTTCACCCAGTTCTCCTCTGAATCATTCAGATGTTCATTGGCAAACTTCAGACGGGCCTGTATATGTGCTTTCTTGAGCAGGGGGACCTTGCGGGCGCTGCAGGATTTCAGTCCTTCACGGTGTAGTGTGTTACCAATTGTTTTCTTGGTGACTATGGTCCCAGCTGCCTTGAGATCATTGACAAGATCCTCCCGTGTAGTTCTGGGCTGATTCCTCACCGTTCTCATGATCATTGCAACTCCACGAGGTGAGATCTTGCAGGGAGCCCCAGGCCGAGGGAGATTGACAGTTAATTTGTGTTTCTTCCATTTGCGAATAATCGCACCAACTGTTGTCACCTTCTCACCAAGCTGCTTGGCGATGGTCTTGTAGCCCATTCCAGCCTTGTGTAGGTCTACAATCTTGTCCCTGACATCCTTGGAGAGCTCTTTGGTCTTGGCCATGGTGGAGAGTTTGGAATCTGATTGATTGATTGCTTCTGTGGACAGGTGTCTTTTATACAGGTAACAAACTGAGATTAGGAGCACTCCCTTTAAGAGTGTGCTCCTAATCTCAGCTCGTTACTTGTATAAAAGACACCTGGGAGCCAGAAATCTTTCTGATTGAGAGGGGGTCAAATACTTATTTCCCTCATTAAAATGCAAATCAATTTATAACATTTTTGACATGTGTTTTTCTTGATTTTTTTGTTGTTATTCTGTCTCTCACTGTTCAAATAAACCTACCATTAAAATTATAGACTGACCATTTCTTTGTCAGTGGGCAAATGTACAAAATCAGCAGGGGATCAAATACTTTTTCCCCTCACTGTATATTGTTCTATTGACAATATATAGAACCTTTAACCTTTAGTACAGGGTTCTTTAATCTTGTCCAAAGAACCAAAAGGTCCTTAAGAACCTTTTTTCTAAGAGTGTGACAAAGGGATCAATAAAAACGACATTGTCAGATCCATATAATAGGCCTACGAGAAGGGGATGCACAAATACAATATGATGTTCATCTAACCTGGAGGAGGAAATTATTGTCCAAAAACAAACTTTCAAGTGGAACTGACCCAACAATGACAAAGAGTGAATATGCGCACTCGCTGGAATATGGCAAATGCTCTCCGCTAGTGCCAATAAGATAGGCTATACCGTTCGTTCAGTTAAGTTGAGCATTTTGATAAGTAAAAGACAGATTAGAGTATTTTCATTGTCTTCTCTTTACCTTATGCATGCAACGCCTGTGGCCACCTGGCTCAAACCGCTGCAGGTGCAAATTCCTCTGGATTAAGTGCTGGCCGGCCCGGTTACCAGGTGTGTCTCTTTCCCCTATAACAGAAACATGCAGGATGGGAAGAGGCCGCCTTGGTTGTCCTTTATGCGCAGGGGCTATCGGAGGGGATGAAGGATGAACTCTCCTTCAGGGAGCTGCCTGAGCGACTGGACGGCCTCGCCGAACTCTCGGTGCGGGTAGACAATCGGTGTCGTGAGAGGGCGCATGAGAGAGGGATGACGCAAGGTGCGCCTCCACGTCCCCCTATCAACCCGGAGGCTTTCCGCCGATTCAGGTAGGAGATGCCTCAGGAAGAGACTATGCAGCTGGGGGCAGCGCGCTTGTCCAGGATGGAGAGGCAGAGGCGTCTGTGCCAGGGACGTTGCCTGTACTGTGGACAGGCAGGTCACAACTGCGACTCTTGCCCGGAGAAGCCGGGAAACGGGAGGGCTTGCTAGTATCGGGAGGGGTGCTAGCGAAACCGAAACCCCAACTCCAGAGACTCCCAGACTTTTCTCCCCGTCAGGGTTCAGTGGGCCTGCGCTGCGCGTCGGGAGCATACACTGGTGGATTCTGGGGCCGCGGGAAACCTGATGGACGCGGGGCTGGCCCAAGGGTGGAGCGGTCTAGCCAACGCGCCTGCGGTGTTCCAGATGTTGGTCAATGACGTGCTCCGGGCCCTCCTCGACTACAGCGTCTTCGTGTATTTGGATTACATCCTAATATTTTCAAAGGACATGAGTGAACACCAGCAGCATGTTCGGCAGGTCCTCCAATGCCTTCTCCGTCTCCAGCTCTACATCAAGGCGGAGAAGTGCGTGTTCCAAACAGAGACAGTCTCCTTCCTGGGGTTCATTGTCACCCAGGGGGACCTACGGATGGACCCAGCCAAGGTCAGCGCGGTACTGGATTGGCCCCAGCCCTCATCCCTCAAGCAACTACAACCGCTAATTTTTATAGGCGATTTATTTGCAATTTTAGCTCCCTAGCCCTTTCACTGACAGCCTTCACCCAGACGAGTGTGCGCCTTTTTCTCACGTCGGCTGTCCCCGGCGGAGCAGAATTACGACGTAGGGAACCGAGAGTTACTAGCGGTCAAGCTCGCCCTGGGGGAGTGGAGACATTGGCTACAGGGGGCCGCCCATCCATTCGTCGTATGGACGGACCATAAGAACTTAGTCTACATTCAGGGGGCTAAGAGGCTCAACTCGCGCCAGGCCAGGTGGGCGTTGTTCTTCACCAGGTTCCGGTTCACCATTTCATACCTTCAGGGGTCGAAGAACACCAAGTGCTCTCCTGCAGTTTGACCCTGTGGACCTGGTCGAGAGGGACGACCCCATTGTCCCCAACGCCCTGATTGTTGCACCAGTTTCGTGGGGAATCGATAGGCTGGTAAGAGCACTGCAACGGCGGGAGCCCGTTCCAATTAATTGTGTCATATTGTCATTGTATGCTGTAGCTTTAAAATGTCCCTTCACTGGAACTAAGGGGCCTAGCCCGAACCATCAAAAACTGCCCCAGACCATTATTCCTCCTCCACCAAACTTTACAGTTGGCATTATGCATTTGGGCAGGTAGCGTTCCCCTGGCATCCGTCAAACCCGGATTTGTCTGTTGCACTGCCAGATGGTGAAGCGTGATTCATCATTCCAGAGAACACATTTCCACTGCTCCAGAGTCCAAAGGCGGCGAGCTTTACACCACTCCAGCCGACGCTTGGCATTGCGCATGTTGATCTTAGGCTTGTGTGCGGCTGCTCGGCCATGTGTGGCCAAACACTTCACTGCTGAGCCGTTGTTGCTCCTATACGTTTCCACTTCACCATAACAGCAATTACAGTTGACCGGGGCAACTCTAGCAGGGCAGAATTTAACGAACTGACTTGTTGGAAAGGTGGCATCCTATGACAGTGCCACGTTGAAAGTCACCGAGCTCTTCAGTAAGACCATTCTACTGTAAATGTTTGTGTATGGAGATTGCATGGCTGTGTGCTCGAATTTATACATCTGTCAGAAACGGTCCACTAATTTGTAGGGGTATCCACATACTTTTGTGTATATAGTGTATTTTGATATATTTTATTTCATAGTCCTCTGCAAATGACAGGGATAGATAGTGTGTTCCAGACTTGGAGACTGTGACAGCAGCATTACCATCCTTGATTAGGCTAATGAGGATTGAGTAATAATGCCCTAGTCAAAAAATCCTATAGAATTCCAATAAATAAAATCTAATAGAAAATCTTATCAGATTTTGCCAGCTATCCTATAGGACTGTATCCTATAGGATAGAATCCCATAGGAGCCCAATAGGACTGGTTCCAAAATCTGATAGGAGTTTTCTATTAGATTATTCTATTGGAATCCTATAGGATCCTATAATATTCAATCCCAAATGGACTGGTTTCAGAATCTGATAGGATTTGTCTATTGGTCATACTGCAAATGAACTTGCACACTCCATATTGTGATGGTGTGTTGAAGAGGTTGAGAACCTCAGGGAATTATCACTGGTGTGAGTAGGCAAAGATATGGAGATTGTGCTCCAGAGACAAGGGAGAGAGGCTGTTACTCAGTTTACTGGTCTTTAATCTTGATTGCAGTTTAACATTCATGTTCAGGTTTCTATGCCATATTTATCTGTGAGATTGTCCAATAAAGCTGTATTTATCCAATTGTAGTGCCCATGCAATGTGGTCTGAAATAACAATGAATAGAATAATAACAATACTATGGTTTGACAGGTTGTAACAAGTATGCAGGGCAAATGAACCCGCTGCTGCACAATCACTATGGGAGCTCTTTCTAGATCGCCCGGTTAAATTGTGCATAAGAGCATCATTTAACTCTGTAAATGGTTAAACTAGTGAAAAATATATGTGTACACTATTAGCCTTAATTGAAATGTAAATTTATTTTTACACTTTAGATTGTTAAATATTTCGCTAATTTCCTGCACGTAGACGACAGTATGTGTTACTACGTTACACAACCTCACATTTTGACCACATCGAATTGAGGGTAATTGCACATTGTATTTACCTCAGATTAGTGATGTTAGTATAAACTTTTATAGTAATCAAAATGACACAAAATCGATTGCTTAAAACATATCAATATCATTGGTTTTGGACCGTTGATTTTGTCATACGTGCTGGCAGTCTCAGGACTTCATTTTCAAACTCAAATGGCAGGGAAAATTCAGGGCGCTCTCTGTATAAAAGTCGCTGGCCTCACACCTATACATTTCAGAGTCAAACTATCACTCAAATAACAGCCAACCCTTGTCACTGTTGATATCCTATGGCAGGTCGTGATTCGTTGAAATTAAATAACAAAGCAAGTGATTTGTTTCCATCCCCGTTTCGGCAGCCTCCCAAAACTTCCATCCGACATTCTACTGTTTTCAGCTAATTCTCTTCTAACCAGTGATATTACAATTATTCTCAGATTCAGTGTGTCCTTTGAATAGTGTTAGTTTAAACAGTGCATAGACCCCAAACGTTTGCCTCTGCTCTATTGATTTCAAATTGATATCGATGAGTGATTAACAAAATAGTGTTGCGTTTACCTTTCCGCATTGGCGATCCACTTCTACACACAATACCCCATAATGACAAAGTGAAAACATGTTTTTAGAATTTTTTGCAAATATATTATTTACTAAATGATTCACACCCTTGAGTCAATACTTTGTAGAAGCACCTTTGGCAGTGATTACAGCTGTGCCTCTTTCTGGGTAAGTCTTTAAGAGCTTTCCAGACCTGGATTGTGCAACATTTTCCCATTATTATTTTCAAAATTCTTCAAGCTCTGTCAAATTGGTTGTTGATCATTGCTAGACAACCATTTTCAGGTCTTGCCATAGATTAACATTTTATGTTAATGTTTTCAATATTACTGTATAACAAACGGTTTATTGGACACTTCAAAACAGTGTTTTGACATTGGGCTAGTTATTGTCAATGGGAAGCAGCAACAGCATCATTTTCAACATGTGTTTTAGGAATATGAATGGGACTTTCAACATTAATTTCCAATAGTGTTCTAGCTACTTAATTAGGTAAAAACTGCTGAATGAGTCCAAAAACATGATGTGATTGATTTATTTGGATTATCTACCAGAAATCATCATATAAGGCACATATATTTAGCAATAACAAACATACTGGTCCCCTGTAGCTCAGTTGGTAGAGCATGGCGCTTGCAACGCCAGGGTTGTGGGTTCGTTTCTCACGGGGGGGTAGTATGCAAATGTATGCACTAACTGTATGCACTAACTGAGTGGCGCAGTGGTCTAAGGCACTGCATCGCAGTGCTAACTGTGCCACTAGAGATCCTGGTTCGAATCCAGGCTCTGTCGCAGCCGGCCGCGACCGGGAGACTCATGGGCGGCGCACAATTGGCCCAGCGTCGTCCAGGGTAGGGGAGGGAATGGCCGACAGGGATGTAGCTCAGTTGATAGAGCATGGCGTTTGCAACGCCAGGGTTGTGGGTTCGATTCCCACGGGGGGCCAGTATAAAAAAATAATATGTATTCACTAACTGTAAGTCGCTCTGGATAAGAGCGTCTGCTAAATGACTAAAATGTAATGTAAGTCGCTCTGGATACGAGCATCTGCTAAATGTAAGAAAAAACATTTATCATCTGCTATAACAATTCTTACAGGTGAAAATTATTATTTCCAACAGGAAAAAAGTAGTCCGATAGGATTCCAATAGGATTCTGATAGAGGTGACACAAATCCTATAGGATTCTATTGGACAAATCACTAAGTCTATAGGATGTTTTGAGTAGGGGGCCAGGGCTCGGGGTTGGAATATCCATTGCAGTGTGTAATGCAGCCTAGTTTTATTTACACCATCTCAGCAGCTACCTTAGAAATATAACTTTGCTCTGTGATTCTCTGAGCATGCACTTCGTAGCCTATAACCTATAGGCTATGGATAATTTGAATACTTTTTATGGACCATCAATGCATGATGAATAGGCTAGGTTAAGATATGTGGGGCGTTTTCGAAGGTGTAGCTAGGCTACGTACTTCAGTTCATACAGTTTGATGCACATTAGGCTACATCGTGTGGGGGAAGTACATTATTATTTAAGGAACGGTAAATACTTAGCCTACATTTATTTATAGGAAAGAATGCCTCTTCACCTTTGACCTTGATTACCATAGCAACAGGGACGCGTCATCTATTGTCACTGATGTGACTGGTCAGGTCCTGCTAGGACTTGTCCATTGTAAAGCACAGTGTCATGATATATATATTTTTTCAACCTCCTTTATTAGCTAACCTTGGATGATAAAAAAATAATAAAAGCTGTAACGTCAAATGTGTGTTTAATGTACAAGTATTTCCGTTAGCCGATAAAGTGTTTGTAAATAACAGGCTTGCAAAATATAAATGGAACATGCCTGGCAACACTAGTTGGTGAAATGGCGTCTGGTTGCCTAGTGCTCGGTCTATTTTAGCTATCTGGTTAGCTAGCTATATTCAATAACCTTTGACTGTGAATGGCAGTACATTTTCAGTAGAATAAATAACTTCATTGCAATATATTTCAACATGTCGGATTCAGAAGAGGACAGTCAAGATAAGCAACTTAAAATTGTAGTCATCGGAGACGGCGCATCGGGGAAGGTGAGGGATGTTCAAGCTAACTGAGCTAGCTAACATTGGCTAGCAAGCTAACAGATAACGTTAGACTTGTTTTTTTGAGTAACGTTAATTTAGTTGGCTAGCTAGCAACATAACTATGTGGCTAATTGGGTAAATTACTGTGCAGTGGATAACTTTAGCTCAGAGTATCTTACATAATTGTCCTTCATAGCTGCGTGTGCTAGGCCAACGTTTTGGCTATGCATGTTAGCTGCTAAACTAGCTAGTTAACGTTAGCTAGCTAGCTAGCTCTTCAGCCAGGTAAAAGGGGAACCATCACCTAGGGTTGTCAGACAGGCAGTGTTTTTGTTGTTGCATAACTATAGCCAATGATGATGATAATTTAGTTGGTTAACCTTAGTTACCGTCTTCATTTTGCACAACAGGGGCAGAGTAATGTAAATAGCTAGTTAGTTAGTTAGCTCTGGACCAGGGCGGAACGTTAACGTTAGCTAGCTAACGACATGGAAACAAAGTCCAGTTACTGTCAATGATGAGCTACCAAGCTACTTTCCTCTGAATTGTCTTATTAACAGTCAGTGTCAACAGAATGGACAATTAAGCCTGTGGTGCGCAACATGTTGCCCGGCCACAGACAGTGACCAGGAAAACGGTTGAAGAACATCATCAATCTTGAAAGAGACCGAAAAAGTCGCAGCCAAATCTGCCACATTTAGGGCTGATGAGTTCAGCAGGCTATTATTTTGGGTTGAGCAGCTGAGTGCATCAACAGGCCTAAATTGATTAGAATAGCATAACTAGGTTGGTTCATAAATACACTGCTCAAAACTCTTATGGAAAGAGACACACAACACCAAAAAGTGTAATGACATTTGGCGATTGTCATTAGGCCATAATTTATGCATCCACTGCTGTCCGCGCGTGTCTTGATGTCGGCCACTCATCTCTGCCTTGGCAAAATGTCTGTGTTTTCGTCGAATCACATCGCATTTTGGAGCGTAGGCTATACCACCCGGTGTCAAATCCATTCACTCATTTTTGTATGCCTCTGACATGCGGTAATTATAAAAAGTGGTGTAATAGCCTACAGTTTTCTGGACATTTTACCGGTATGGCGTACCCCCACTATTTATTTAGCCGGACCGGACCATACCGCCTTACTGTCACCCCTGAATACATCTCAATATATATGCTCCAACCTTCAATTCAGAATTGTTCAGAGGGAGATTGCCAAGATTATCAAACTACTGTTACTGTGTAACAGATCCATAAACTGTTTCGAAGATAGCATAGTGGATTTAAATCTGGCATGAATCCTATTTTGTAAACCTATTAATCGTACCTGACCCTTAATCCAGGTTACGTGTGCTGTTGGAGGGACTTTCTGGAGAGCTTTGGACCGTAGTACTCTGGTTGTCTAATGTTACTTTGTTAGCCAGTGATTACAGGTAGGCCACAAAGGTGTGTGTGTGGACTACACAATAATTCCGTTGCTGTATTGCCTAGTACAAGGTGGCCTAACAGCCTAGCCTACATATAATGATTAAAGCCTCTTCTCACATAATCAATGTTGTAGGTCTAAGTTACAGGGAAATAATATGGGCCTAGGCCTATTTACTCATGCAGGCATAACATTCAATGTAGATAAAATTGTGCCTAGAATCTAAAGCTTGATTGTTCAGTAGGCGAAAAAGTGTAGCCTATATTTTCAAGCGAACCCTTCCTTGCTATACTCAGGAGTGAATGTTCTCATTTGACTCCCTGCTGCACAAGCGGTGCTTTAACATGACAGCTCTTGCAGTAATTACCAATTCCTTCATATGAACCAGCAAGGGACAAGTCTCAGTCTGCAGAAATGGGATTGACCTCGCTCCAGATTACACACACCTTTTTAAGACTCAAATGGCATTTATGTATTTCTTAGGCTTAATCTGGAAGCTTATCATTATGTTCTTCTATTACATTTGGAATTGAACCAACTGTGGTATAAGCTTAGTGGGAGGAGGCATGGAGAATTCTGCAGTGATTTAAATGTTCAGGCGGCATCTGAATCGTTGTTAGGCTACTAGCTTGCTGTCAACACTGAGGCCAGTAATAAAACCAGTCACCATTCTGGACACATTTTCTTTAAAACTAGAAACTCATAAACCTCACCTAAAACTTGTAACATTCTATGCATAGGCTTTAGACCCAGCCAAGACTGTTTTTACCATACATATTTAATGAGTCTTTCATTCATTCTCTTCTTGGTAGATATAGGCCTACATTTTCCAGACCTAGGCTCTGTAGCCTACTTTGCAGAATAGCCTGAATGCAAATGTTCAGTTCAGATTTATTTTTTAGAAAGACATGTATTTCTGGGCAAATATTTTGAGACTGCTTGGTCTGTATGGTCATAATGCAGGTAACCCAAATGTACCAACATTTCTCTTTGTCACAGCACAGACTGTTTGCAGCAAAGAGGTTGTCGTGACCAATGCGGCAGCGGTTCTTCTTCGCTGTGTCTCTGAATCCTCAAATGATTGAGTGTGAATGTACTGCAGTGATTTTAAGTGCTTTTTGGCTTCACTAACCTCTCTTGAAAGACATTCCTCCCCCTCAAAGAGAAACAAAATGAATGGAGCAGTTCCTCTATGTAGGCTCAACGAGAGAAATTAATGTTCCAAGTCTGAAAAATCACTTTTTCTTCAGGCGGACAGAGAACATGCACAACTCGGTTCTCAGTAGATACGCTACATTAATAACCCTCCTCACACTGCTGCCAGGTGTCAGTTCATCACTGTCTCCATGACTTACCCGCTTGTCTGTTTTGGGCAGAAAACAGGACCCCTACCCCCAATCTTTGAATAGGCACCCCCTATTAATGTCAATCTGCTGAGCAAATTGCAAATGGTTCAGTTTTTCTTGGACGCCATCTTGCGGGGTATTTTCACTTGTGGTTGTCCATTCAGAAATATGTGGGGGGGGGGGGGGGTGTAGATGTGTGAAGGCTTGTCCACCAGCTGAGTTAGGAGCTGTCAAGAATATGGACACTCACAGTTTCAGCAGGCCTCACATGGTATTACAGAAGCTAAAGGACTTTTAACTCAACATATTTGTGGTGTTTGTGATTGTAATACCATAGCCTACATGTAGCTAGGCCCCACAATCACCCGACCTCAACCCAATTGAGATGGTTTGGGATGAGTTCGACCGCAGAGTGACAGAAAAGCAGCAAAAACAAAAAGCAGCCAACAAGTGATCAGCATATGTGGGAACTCCTTCAAGACTATTGGAAAAGCATTCCAGGTGAAGCTGGTTGAGAGAATGCCAAGAGTGTGCAAAGCTGTCATCAAGGCAAAGGGTGGCTACTTTGAAGAATCCCAAATATAACATATATTTTGATTTGTTCAACACTTTTTTTGGTTACTACATGATTCCATGTGTGTTATTTCATAGTTTTGATGTCTTCACTATTATTCTACAATGTAGAAAATAGTAAAAATAAAGAAAAACCCTTGAATGAGTAGGTGTGTCCAAACTTTTGACTGGTATTGTATGTTGAAAAAGCCAAAGCTATCTAATGAAAATCTGTCCTATTCAGCCACATGAGAAACAGCTGTCAAGATGACTCCCCTTCAGTGATTCTAGTTGGGATAGATCTTACAATACTACAGCAGAGTTGGAACCTAATGACTGACTGAAATTGGGCATGGTTTGATGGCACAAAGACTTGAACTAGCCTATGCTTGACTGTTTTGACTTACAGTGCCTTAAAGTATTCACACCCCTTAACCTTTTCCACATTTTGTTATGTTACAAAGTGGGATTAAAATTGATTTAATTGGTTAATGATCTACACAAATTACTCTGTCAAATTGATTTTTTTTTTTCAATTGGTAAAAAATGATGATAATAATATTGATTTAGATAAGTATTCAACCTCCTGAGTCAATGCATGTTAGAATCACCTTTGGCAGCGATTACAGCTGTGTCTTTCTGGGTAAGCCTCCAACAGCTTTCCACACCTGGATTGTACAACATTTGTCAATTTATTATTTTCAAAATTCCAATTAAAATTGGTTGTTGATCATTGCTAGACAACCATTTTCAGGTCTTGCCTTAGATTTTCAAACAGATTTAATTCAAAACTGTAACTCGGCCACTCAGGAACATTCACTGTCTTCTTGGTAAACGACTCCAAATCAAATTATATTGGTCACATACACGTGTTTAGCAGATGTTATTGCGGGTGTAGTGAAATGCTTGTGCCTCTAGCTCCGACAGTGCAGTAATATCGAACAAGTAATATCTAACAATTTCACAACAAATACCCAATACACACAAATCTAAGTAAGGAATGAATTAAGAATCTATACATATATGGAAGAGCGATGTCAGAGTGGCATGGTCTAAGATACCGTAGAATAGTATAGAATACAGTACAGTCATGGTCAAAAGTTTTGAGAATGACACAAATATTAATTTTCACAAAGTCTGCTGCCTCAGTTTTTATGATGGCAATTTGCATATACCCCAGAATGTTGTGAAGAGTGATAAGATTAATTGCAAAGTCCCTCTTTGCCATGAAAATGAACTTAATCCCCAAAAAACATTTCCACTGCATTTCAGCCCTGCCACAAAAGGACCAGCTGACATCATGCCAGTGATTATTTCGTTAACACTGGTGAGAGTGTTGACGAGGACAAGGCTGGAGATCACTCTGTCATGCTGATTGAGTTAGAATAACAGACTGGAAGCTTTAAAAGGAGGGTGGTGCTTGAAATCATTGTTCTTCCTCTTAACCATGGTTACCTGCAAGGAAACACATGCCGTAATCATTGCTTTGCACAAAAAGGGCTTCACAGGCAAGGATATTGCTGCTAGTAAGATTGCACCTAAACCAACCATTTATCGGATCATAAGAACTTCAAGGAGAGAGGTTCAATTGTTGTGAAGAAGGCTTCAGGGCACCCAAGAAAGTCCAGCAAGCGCCAGGACCGTCTCCTAAAGTTGATTCAGCTGCAGGATCAGGGCACCACCAGTGCAGAGCTTGCTCAGGAATGGCAGCAGGCAGGTGTGAGTGCGTCTGCACGCGCAGTGAGGCGAAGACTTTTGGAGGATGGCCTGGTGTCAAGAAGGGCAGCGAGGAAGCCACTTCTCTCCAGGAAAATCATCAGGGACAGACTGATATTGTGCAAAAGGTACTGGGATTGGACTGCTGAGGACTGGGGTAAAGTCATTTTCTTTGATGAATCCCCTTTCAGATTGTTTGGGGCATCCGAAAAAAGCTTGTCCGGAGAAGACAAGGTGAGCGCTACCATCAGTCCTGTGTCATGCCAACAGTAAAGCATCCTTAGACCATTCATGTGTGGGGTTGCTTCTCAGCCAAGGGAGTGGGCTCACTCACAATTTTGCCTAAGAACACAGCCATGAATAAAGAATGGTACCAACACATCCTCAGAGAGCAACTTCTCCCAACCATCCAAGAACAGTTTGGTGACGACCAATGCCTTTTCCAGCATGATGGAGCACCTTGCCACGAGGCAAAAGTGAAACTAAGTGGCTCGGAGAACAAAACATCGACATTTTGGGTCCATGGCCAGGAAAGTCCCCAGACCGTAATGCCATTTGAGAACTTGTGGTCAATCCTCAAGAGGCGGGTGGACAAACAAAAACCCACAAATTCTAACAACCTCCAAGCATTGATTATGCAAGAATGGGCTGCCATCAGTCAGGATGTGGCCCAGAAGTTAATTGACAGCATGCCAGGGCAGATTGCAGAGGTCTTGGAAAAAGAAGGGACAACAATGCAAATATTGACTCTTTGCATAAACTAAATGTAATTGTCAATAAAAGCCTTTAACCCTTATGGAATGCTTGTAATTATACTTCAGTATACCATAGTAATATCTGACAAAAATATAAAAAAACACTGAAGCAGCAAACTTTGTGAAGACCAATACTTGAGTCATTCTCAACTTTTGACCACGACTGTATACAGTGAGAGGGAAAAAAGTATTTGATCCCCTGCTTATTTTGTACGTTTGCCCACTGACAAAGACATGATCAGTCTAAGTTTAATGGTAGGTTTATTTGAACAGTGAGAGACAGAATAACAACAAAAAAATCCAGAAAAACGCATGTCAAAAATGTTATACATTGATTTGCATTTTAATGAGGGAAATAAGTATTTGACCCCTCTGCAAAACATGACTTAGTACTTGGTGGCAAAACCCTTTTTGGCAATCAGAGGTCAGACGTTTCTTGTAGTTGGCCACCAGGTTTGCACACATCTCAGGAGGGATTTTGTTCCACTCGTCTTTGCAGATCTTCTCCAAGTCATTAAGGTTTCGAGGCTGACGTTTGGCAACTTGAACCTTCAGCTCCCTCCACAGATTTTCTATGGGATTAAGGTCTGGGGACTGGCTAGGCCACTCCAGGACCTTAATGTGCTTCTTCTTGAGCTACTCCTTTGTTGCCTTGACCGTGTGTTTTGGGTCATTGTCATGCTGGAATACCCATCCACAACCCATTTTCAATGCCCTGGCTGAGGGAAGGAGGTTCTCACCCAAGATTTGACGGTACATGGCCCCGTCCATCGTCCCTTTGATGCGGTGAAGTTGTCCTGTCCCCTTAGCAGAAAAACATCCCCAAAGCATAATGTTTCTTCCTCCATGTTTGATGGTGGGGATGGTGTTCTTGGGGTCATAGGCAGCATTCCTCCTCCTCCAAACACGGCGAGTTGAGTTGATGCCAAAGAGCTCCATTTTGGTCTCATCTGACCACAACACGTTCACCCAGTTCTCCTCTGAATCATTCAGATGTTCATTGACGAACTTCAGACGGGCATGTATATGTGCTTTCTTGAGCAGGGGGACCTTGCGGGCGCTGCAGGATTTCAGTCCTTCACGGCGTAGTGTGTTACCAATTTGTTTTCTTGGTGACTATGGTCCCAGCTGCCTTGAGATCATTGACAAGATCCTCCCGTGTAGTTCTGGGCTGATTCCTCACCGTTCTCATGATTATTGCAACTCCACGAGGTGAGATATTGCATGGAGCCCCATGCCGAGGGAGATTGACAGTCCTTGTGTGTTTCTTCCATTTGCGAATAATCGCACCAACTGTTGTCACCTTCTCACCAAGCTGCTTGGCGATGGTCTTGTTGCCCATTCCAGCCTTGTGTAGGTCTACAATCTTGTCCCTGACATCCTTGGAGAGCTCTTTGGTCTTGGCCATGGTGGAGAGTTTGGAATCTGATTGATTGCTTCTGTGGACAGGTGTCTTTTTATACAGGTAACGAGCTGAGATTAGGAGCACACTCTTAAAGGGAGTGCTCCTAATATCAGCTTGTTACCTGTATAAAAGACACCTGTGAACCAGAACTCTTTCTGATTGAGAGGGGGTCAAATACTTATTTCCCTCATTAAAATGCAAATCAATTTATAACGTTTTTTGACATGGATTTTTTTTGTTGTTATTCTGTCTCACTGTTCAAATAAACCTACCATTAAAATTATAGACTGATCATTTCTTTGTCAGTGGGCAAATGTACAAAATCAGCAGGGGATCAAATACTTTTTTCCCTCACTGTAAGTGACATGGCGTTTTGGAGTTCTTGTGGCAGTTAGAGGCTGTAGTTCAGATGCATGACTCGTCTACCCAGACACCTGTTTTATTTTTACCGTCAGGCCAGTTTTGCGAGACAACAGCTTTAGCTTATCCCACACTAATTACAATGGCTAGGATAAACATCTTCCCAATCAGTGTTATCTTTTTTTAAATTGAGAAAAGTCATGGGCCCAGTTCATTTGGAGTTATGGAATGGGCCTAGTTGTCATACAGAACACCACTCCAACACTCAAGCTTGTTCATAAGGCTTGAATTCAATTGGTTTAGTTGTTCGCTTAGCATGATCTTTCTCTCTCTCTGTTTCAGACGTCACTCGCCACCAGGTTTGCGCAGGAGGCCTTTGGGAAACAGTACAAACAAACCATTGGCCTGGATTTCTTTCTGAAGAGAATAACTCTGCCAGGTAAGACACCTTCATCCTTTAGGATTGCTGGCCTGCTCTGTACCACACCACAGATACAGGCATACACTTGCACATGCATGCACACACACGGTAACACGTGCACATACTGTACTTTACCTGTTAAAGGCACATTGATGTAAGATGCTGCAGTGTCTGACTTTAAATCTCTTGAATACTGCTTATGCATATCTAAAAGTATTTAGATATTATTAAAGTAGCCTTAATTAGTTTGCCAATTTTAGTTTGTGCACAATTTTAATTTTTTATTTTCTACACAAAGGAATTTGAATTTCTCAATTTCTTTGCAAATTATAAAAAACTATGTTGTTCCTTCCCTAGCATTTCAGGGTAGAACCAAACAATTTTGTTCCTCAGGTTATCTCAGGACTGAATGTGTCTTTCTTGGTAGCACCACATTGTGGAGAGTCTTCCTGTTCTCAGCCTTATTCATTCTGAAATCTGTTCTCTCTAGAGCAAACACCAGGCTTTTTTCCGTCTATGAAGCCAATGGACAGCTTATGTCCAGAGAGGCGAGCTTTACACATTGTGGGCACTGTAGAGAGTAAATACATTTTAGCATTTTATATTCATATCATTGATCCTGGGGTTCAACTGATCTTTGTTCTGCACCACATAAAACATTCATGTTCTTATTTGTTTACTTTCAAACCCACAAAAATAAAGCCCTGGTCTGTATCCCCTTGGATGTGTAAAATAAATATTTGACTAATGCTATATTTAGACTAAATCCCTCCGATTTCACTTCCTACCATATGAAATTGGGATTTTCACCATTTGAAATTGCATATTTAAAACGGTGCCAATGCATAAAGCTGCAAAAGTCTGCAAAATAGCTCCATTCTTGTATGACTAATAAGGGTGGATTAAGTACTAAAATAAATATATGATAAGTTGAAAGTATTACATTCAGTCCTATATTCAGTTTCAGTTGGTAATAGTAGGAGAAAGAAAACATTAAACGTTTTAGTAGAGATCATTTGGCAGACCTTCGTGAAAGTTGGGAAACGCAAGGCTTCAATGAGAAATCCCACAAATGACGCCAATCTTAGGTATTGTGATTCTGGTAAAACTAGTTGAAAAGCATTACTGATATGCAGCATGGCAAGATGGGGCCTATTCCCTAATCCATCTGTATCAATATCATAGATATAATAATAGTAAACGTTGGTTCAACACCAGAGTTGTTAAATGGAACATTTTGTGGGGGATTGGGTGTTGATGACCTGATGAAGAGAAGGGCTGGGTCTGCCGTTTGGTTGGTCCTTCTGAGCTTCGTTAGGATCCCCGCCTTCGACTGGATGTGTTGTGTGGGTTTCTGGGGCTCTATGGGTTTCTCCAAAATGAGGGGGGGGGGGGAGAGTATAGCTTGCGCTGGCTCCTCTCACCATGAAGGCTTGTCAAACTTAATGTACATTTTCCAACGCCGGGAAAGGTGATGCGAGGCCGATTTGGCGCACACAACAGCCTCCTCTGTGTGCTTTTTATAACAATACCTCTTCCAGATGTCTCGTCCGCTAAATTGGTGGGGGGAGCGATTGACCTGTGATGGAAATTAACTTCATAATTTTAGCTAGTCTTGTCAATTCGAATCTTACTGAAGATCACGCAAATTCTCAATGTTCGCTTTTGAAGCAAAATGTTACTGTTTTAATTGTGAATTTATTGGGTTCCACTGAACAGTGCTAATAGCTAGTGAAGAATTCTAAGAACACAAACGGCCTCTAACCACCAAATAAGTAGGAAGACTTTGGGTCTGTCGAGTCAGCTTGAGTCTTTGAAACACACACAATGTTTATGTCCGAGTGCAGAGGATGGGTGGAGATAGCTCACATAGTGTAACACCCAAGGGCAGTTCTTCATTGCACTCTTCAATGTAGCTTTACAATGACACTGTATAGTCTAGATGTAGTCACTGTGAACACTTGTGCTTCCTTCCTCTGTGAAACCGGGACTTGTGTGGTGGGGGTCGGCTCGTCCAGCCGTGTCCACACTGTATGCTTGGCTCGCCATCAGCGCTCTAGGCCAAGGAAGGGCCCTCATCACAACGACAAACTCCTCACTGTCTGGTCCTCCCCTCCTTCTTTTCTCAACCACCCCTTTCATTTTCCAGAGGAATAAAATATTTATTTGGATTTGGTTTTGTACCCAGTCTCTCGCTCTTTCCCTACCTCCCTCCTACATAAATTGGGACAGGAGTTTTCTTTTGCTTCTTATTTTGTTTAATTATCAGTATTTTTCTTAACACCACATATATTTCTCCTCAGTCTCCTCGACTTGGCTGAGAACGGCACAATGCCAACCGCTATTCCAAGGCTAATAAGTGCTAGTTTTTTTGGCCGGGGTATTGAGAATGTTTAAATTACAGGGTAAGCATACCTATTTATCCCCCTGAATCTCTCCGCTGGATATTCTTGGATGTGGAGCGTGTGTGACCTGCCAGAGGCGAGCAGTTAAAAATGAAAGATTAATATCTGATTTATTGTTTCCAATATCTACATGTGTTTCCATCGCATTTAACTCTACCGATAGTTTTGTCACAAAAACTGTTGCGTTAAATAGCAAATGTGCCTACTCTGGTCTTGGTACGTGCGCTCTAGCTAACAGATACAGTGCGGGTAGGCTAGTCTACATGATGAGATTATTATGGTTGAGTGAGAATATTTTTTTTGTCAAGCATTGATCATCATGTCCCCAGAATAAGACCCTCAATATTTATTGGAAAGGAGCATCAAACTCATCACCGTGCACTTTCACCACCCTATGAAGTTCATAAACTTATTTTAATCCGTAGCATAATAAACTGCATGGTTTCCCGAGTCATAGTGGGAGGACCACACACCATATCATCATATGACTCCAAATTTACTTCGATATGATGGTTATTATATCAATATTTGCACATAAAGGTGTTTCCATCGCCATTTATCGCATAATTAATTTGACCGACACATAAAGATCCTATCATGTCGAACGAACAAATTTGTCGGCATTTATAAAATTGCACCGACACTTCCTGTTTTCCATCACAGCTGTTGTGATAATTTTTTATACGATATAACTTAACTCGCGTAAAAACTGTGGATGGAAACGTTAATAAAGTCCTTTCATAATTTACTGATTTTAAGTTTCAAAATGTTCTCTTCCCTCAGGCAACTTGAATGTTACTTTGCAAGTGTGGGATATTGGAGGTCAAACGATCGGAGGGAAAATGCTGGATAAATATGTCTACGGGGCTCAGGTACTATAACACACACACACACACACACACACACACACACACACATACACATACACATACACACACACACGTTTGTTTTACTATCCCTGCGGGGACCAAACAATTGATTCCCATTCAAAATCCTATTTCCCTTAACCTAATACTAACCTTAACCCCTAAACATAACCCTAAACCTAACCCCTAAGCCACAAATAGCCTTTTTCCTTGTGGGGACCGGCGAAATATCCCCACTTGTCTGGAATTTCCTTGTTTAACTATCCTTGTGATGACTTCTGGTCCCCACAAGGATAGTAAAACCAAAAGAACACACACACTCAATAAACGCTGAGGTGGTCCGTCGTTCTTCATGTTAGAGCTCTGAACTTTTTAACTGTTATCATTTACAATGTAATAGGGTTTTCCTATTTGGCTTGGGTAATTAATACGCCTTTATGATAATATTAGTGCAACAGGACCCTGCGCAGACTGCAGCCAAGTTTTACTTCTTAGCTGGTCATACGGATTACATTTATGTATAGTATGAAGGGGAGTGAGAAATACCTTTCTCTCTCCTCACTCCCTTTCCCTTCCCCTGCTGTTTCTCACTCTAATTTCATTATTTATGAGCAAAATAAGTTAGTGTTCGTGTTGACACTGCAATAACAAGTGGGTGGGAGTATTTTATTTGTGCGTTTGCCGCACTCCACTAGACAACATCCATAAATGGTTGTTGCTATATAGGCTACCATTATCTGTCACCCACAGCAACAGTCTACGCTCTCAAAGCTGCACTTACATTTTACATTTACATTTTAGTCATTTAGCAGACGCTCTTATCCAGAGCGACGTACAGTTAGTGAGTGCATACATTTTTCATACAGGCCCCCCGTGGGAATCGAACCCACAACCCTGGCGTTGCCAGCGCCATGCTCTACCAACTGAAACTACACGGGAGGCTCAGTTGTACTTGTTTGAAGAGGTATAGATATAGCTATAGATCTGGTCTAGCTGAAGAGCATGGGGCCTGGATGGGATGTAGAGAATAAGACAGAGACAACACTTGAGGCTGTTATGTGTAGGTCGGTCATGTCTGTCTCTGTACTGTAATACCTCCTCAGCCGCCCCACTCACTCACACAAAAACAATGTGTCGTCCATCAATGCCACACTAGAAAACTTTGCTCCTCGGGTTTCTCACAAGCTCTTTATGGGGCTTTCACGACCATTGTTCTACGCGCCACGGGCGATAATCAATCATACACATTGGGAGCACCGCACTGTAATTGTAACTGACGCAAACTGTCGTCACCGGCCTTCTGTGTTGTGACATTGCGTGTCCTGGGCCAGACGTATCCTGAAGAATAAAAGAGCTGTATTCTGTTTCATAATGAGGCAATCAAAGTCGAGGTAGTCTATTTATTCTGACTCCTTTTCATATTCTATAGTCTTTTGGATTGGTAAAGAGCAGACTTATGACACAATTTTGGCACTTGAGGCTTTTGTACACTGAAGTGTTTCAATTTGTTTACATAAAAAAATGGTACAGCAGCCAGCTTTAACGGCCTCTTTATTCCGACGGACACCTTTTTGTGCTTTGCCATACGACTGATTCCGGTTTTACACCTGACAATACCTTCGGATAAGACAAAGGGAGAGCGGTGAGGCCTGTCTGTTAACTCCCTCACGTTTGAGCTTTTCTACGCAACTGCTTCCGCCTTTGTACTTATGCTGACAATACTTACACTAAGTATTTCGACGAAGGGAGGGAGATGAGACCTCACTTTTATTTGTAAGCCCAGACACCTTTTGTGACACAGAGATAACCCAACCTCACCCCTATCCTGCCTTCCTATGTGTGTTTGGCTGGGTGGACAAATCTCTGTGGTCCCCCTCGCCTCGATGCCCGCAGACAGACCGATTATAGCATAGACTTAGTGGCTCAGCTGTATGTTCTTAGCATGTCTCTCTGCATCTGTTAACAGCGATATAGATCATCATTAATCCCAGGCTAGCTCAGAGAGAGCAGAGGAGGTGCCAACTCCTTGGGGACTGTGTTTGTGTGTGTGGAGGAGCAATTGACTTCTCTCAGACACTAGTGCCACCTACTGCTCACTTTCCCACATTCGACCTATCTGGCATGATTGTTCTCATCTTATGTCAAATGTAATTCATTTTGTAATGTTGTGATTAAGCTACACCATTTTAGACTTTCTGTGGTATTGTTTTTCAGGGCGTTCTTCTAGTGTACGACATTACAAACTACCAGAGCTTTGAGAATCTGGAGGACTGGTACGGCATGGTCAAGAAGGCCAATGAAGAGTCAGACGTCCAGCCGGTGGTCTCACTGGTGGGAAACAAAAGTGAGTATTTAAAACACATCTCTCTGACACACACACACTAGTTATATTCCTTTCTTCTGCTCATAGGCCACACACCTACGTACCATAAGAGACTAAAGCAGACGAGTCAACCATAATGTATAAACGCAGAGAGCTGTGAAGAGAATGCGATTTACAATGCAGTAAAGATAAATCACTAGTTTCTCTGATGGCTAAATGTTTTATTCACGCTTTTATACACTGCAGTCTTTTATACACTGCATGTATTTGCAGTACAGCACAACCATATTACTGTATCCAGCTCTATTTTGCTAGACACTGGAAATTGATTTGTCTATTGGGGCTGTTGATTATTCACTTCCTGTTCTGTCTCGACTCCTCGTGTGTGTGTGTGTGTGTGTGTAAGATAGCTAGGTGAGGAAAAATGTACTTACTACGACTAGAGAACGACCAATAATCGGCAGAGCCAATGTATTGGGGCGATATTGTCAATCGGCCCTTCTCTATCGGCTTTACCGATAGTCCCTTTACATAGCAAAACTGCGGCTATGTCAAACGCCACTCACCGCCTGAGCCACGAGCACTGCACAATGCCGAAGAATGTCTAGCTGGGAAAATCAGCAGCAAGCTAGCTTATTCTCCAACCGAAAGGTACAGTATTGAGAAACGGATGAATTGACACATTGACCAAAATCAAACTCCTGTAACAACAAACATTTGTTTAGTTAATTCACTAATAATAAGGCTTGTGTCGACATGTCAGGACATGCATGCAATAAGCAAGCTAGCTAGTTATGTGACATGTTAGCAAAGATTATGATAATTAGCTAACTCTTTCATCTGTGGTGTTAGCTAGGTAGCTATAATAGCTACTATGCTAGCTACAGTGGGGAAAAAAAGTATTTAGTAAGCCACCAATTGTGCAAGTTCTCCCACTTAAAAAGATGAGGCCTGTAATTTTCATCATAGGTACACGTCAACTATGACAGACAAAATGAGATTTTTTTTCCCAGAAAATCACATTGTAGGATTTTTTATGAATTTATTTGGTCAATAACAAAAGTTTCTCAATACTTTGTTATATACCCTTTGTTGGCAATGACACAGGTCAAACGTTTTCTGTAAGTCTTCACAAGGTTTTCACACACTGTTGCTGGTATTTTGGCCCATTCCTCCATGCAGATCTCCTCTAGAGCAGTGACGTTTTGGGGCTGTCGCTGGGAACACGGACTTTCAACTCCCTCCAAAGATTTTCTATGGGGTTGAGATCTGGAGACTGGCTAGGCCACTTCAGGACCTTGAAATGCTTCTTACGAAGCCACTCCTTCGTTGCCCGGGCGGTGTGTTTGGGATCATTGTCATGCTGAAAGACCCAGCCACGTTTCATCTTCAATGCCCTTGCTGATGGAAGGAGGTTTTCACTCAAAATCTCACGATACATGGCCCCATTCATTCTTTCCTTTACACGGATCAGTCGTCCTGGTCCCTTTGCAGAAAAATGGCCCCAAAGCATGATGTTTCCACCCCCATGCTTCACAGTAGGTATGGTGTTCTTTGGAGATAACTCAGCATTCTTTGTCCTCCAAACACGACGAGTTGAGTTTTTACCAAAAAGTTATATTTTGGTTTCATCTGACCATATGACATTCTCCCAATCCTCTTCTGGATCATCCAAATGCACTCTAGCAAACTTCAGACGGGCCTGGACATGTACTGGCTTAAGCAGGGGGACACGTCTGGCACTGCAGGATTTGAGTCCCTGGCGGCGTAGTGTGTTACTGATGGTAGGCTTTGTTACTTTGGTCCCAGCTCTCTGCAGGTCATTCACTAGGTCCCCCCGTGTGGTTCTGGGATTTTTGCTCACCGTTCTTGTGATCATTTTGACCCCACGGGGTGAGATCTTGCGTGGATACCCAGATCGAGGGAGATTATCAGTGGTCTTGTATGTCTTCCATTTCCTAATAATTGCTCCCACAGTTGATTTCTTCAAACCAAGCTGCTTACCTATTGCAGATTCAGTCTTCCCAGCCTGGTGCAGGTCTACAATTTTGTTTCTGGTGTCCTTTGACAGCTCTTTGGTCTTGGCCATAGTGGAGTTTGGAGTGTGACTGTTTGAGGTTGTGGACAGGTGTCTTTTTATACTGATAACAAGTTCAAACAGGTGCCATTAATACAGGTAACGAGTGGAGGACAGAGGAGCCTCTTAAAGAAGAAGTTACAGGTCTGTGAGAGCCTGAAATCTTGCTTGTTTGTAGGTGACCAAATACTTATTTTCCACCATAATTAGCAAATAAATTCATAAAAAATCCTACAATGTGATTTTCTGGAAATATCTTTTTCTCAATTTGTCTGTCAAAGTTGACGTGTACCTATGATGAAAACTACAGGCCTCTCATCTTTTTAAGTGGGAGAACTTGCACAATTGGTGGCTGACTAAATACTTTTTTCCCCCACTGTATATTAGCTACTATGCTAGCTAGCTGGCTAGGTAAACATGGTGCTAAGGTATCAGATAGGAGTCAATAGCCAATGTAGTTATCTAACATTAGTTGGTTATCATTTTAAACCTGCAGCATTTTCGGAAATGAGCCATCTGACTTGCGTTGTAACGTTAACAATTTACTGGTGTGCTAATCTGACCAGCCGCAATCGTATCCGTAAATTGACAGTTGATAGTCGGATTAGATGATTGTCGTAATAGGGAAAAAAGGAAGTGTTTTAAAATGCCTAAATAAAAGTTGGCAATAGGTTTAGCTACCTAAGAATCTCGCTTCATGTTTATGAATCACGAAAGCTCAGCGCACGTGTTTGCGTTCTCACTTAAACTATGGGCAGATTTGAGTCATTCAGACAGAATGTGCATTGTCGTTTCATCATTTTTCCTACCCTCACTCTCCTTGTTAGCTATTATGCACATTTATGGCTTGGTAGCAAATGTCATCGCCATTGAGCTAGTTCTCATAGTGTGAGGAGATGTGAAAGGGAGCAGAGTTAGAGCCTTGCTCTATCCAATCGTAGCAGTAGGATCAACTTACAACCGGCCCATTTCTTGACAGATAGCTGAACTAGCCAATTGAGTTGTTTAAAATGTTGTCCTGGCAGCCGAGTTGTTTAGATGCGTTCCTATGACTAAAAATACTAGTTTCATAAGCATCCGTGATCACAAATCATGACCTTATGTTGGACAAATTTGCATTGAATATATGTTATTTTATATTCTTAAACTAACATCAGTGCCTATATGATGTCCTTCCATACAGGCGTGGCATGCTGGAGTGATTGTTCTATGCAAATGTTGATCAGTAGGCTAATAAAAGTCCAAAGTGGAAGACAAACAGATTGTCATCTGTAGCACCATAGACTCCACTGATCAGCCAAAAACAAGCTCAATAACTCAATGCATGCCCACACTCCTATTGAATATGATTTACCATTCAAATAAAATGATTATCATTATTTTGTTATGTAGTTAGATTGGTAAAAACAAAGTGATATTTATTGTTAGATTTTTTTAAATTGATGCATTAATGCATACATGGCTGTCTCTGGGAAAGTTTGTCATCAAAATGTTCAAATTTAATGATATTGAATATCGGCCTTCTCTAACTACGACTGTGATATGTGGTTGTCTCACCTAGCTATCTTACGATGAATGCACCAACTGGATAAGAGCGTCTGCTAAATGACTAAAATGTAAATGTGTGTTGCAACCGATAATACCAGATAGGCCTTTGTGTGTTAGGGCTCAAGCTAATTATTGTGTTGCGATTAAGCTAATTGATAGCGAGGAGCAGGGTCTCCTGGGGCGATCGGAACGGTGATGTTTGCTTGCTCTGGGATGTGACTCTCTGTGATTTAGCACTCTGGTCCGTTTGCTACCAGGGCTACCTCTTCTACTCTAACTCCATCCCCCCTGTCCTCCAACATCCCAGCCCGGACACCGCTTTGGATGAGGAGAGAATCTTAGATGATAACCAGACAACACCTCCCCCAGTCCGTCCCTCTCGAAAAAAAAAATAGACTAATAATGATTACTCTCTTTTTTTAAACATCCCCTCTGACCGATGGGGAGACATTGTTGCCGCCGTGTTATTGTAAAGTACGCACACACACAGCCCCATTGCGTGTGTAATGATGGCTATCGACTGTCCCGCATTGAACCCCCCCCCACTCTTCCTCCGCCCCAATGATGAACGGCCCACAGAGTGGTGTCTACTCAGGAAGCCTCTCGCTAATGTTACTCAACCCGGGCCTTTAGGTCAGGGCTTAATACGCCAGGCTAGCATGGGGATTCTCTTGTCTTCGCATTAGGGCACATCTCTTAATGCCCAGGCCTAACAGCAGGCGCCTCCGTATTTAGGCTACATTTTGTATACTGCCGGTGAGTGTGTCTGTGTAAGTGCATTTGTATAGTGTGTGTCAATGTGTGTACTGTAATATGTATTTAAGCAGTGTATACCCCACTGTCAGGGTCTCCCCCTCGCCCACTCAGTCAGTCTGCTCTTACTGGCCATAGTGCTGAGAATCGCCTGTGTGTGTTTTTTCTGCTCCTACAGTCCGCAAAGAAAAACAAAATCCCACACAGATTGCCCTACCAGGAGCAATCAATTACCTAGCGAGACTTTATGAATCCCTGAACCCTCTCACAGACTCTGGGCATGAAGAGAGACTTAGTCTAGCGTTCTTGTGGGAATTGCACACACAGACGTTTCTGTTTTTCTATTCTTTTTTTTTCTTCTTTTTTTTACCGAGTGCCCGGCCATCGGCCAGTTACAATGAATAGAACAAAAAATATACACCGTTCTTGGGGGGGGGTGGGCGCGGCGCTGTTGAGATTTTGTGTTGTAGGTTCCCATGAAATCCAAATGAGTGGAGCAGCCACCAATCCTCAGACCATGTTTATGACAACTGAAATAGAACGACGAACCTAACCAGGAGTTTATAGCAAGATCATCTGCACTATACAAATGTATGTCCACGAGAGGGCATGTCTTCTGGGAGATCCCTTCTCTCACTTAACCACTGACATGTTTTAGTGTTTCCCTTCATCATTCACTCTCACTTACCATATATGCAGTACTAGTACGTTATCGACTCAAGTTGCTTTTGGAGGTCTACACTATCCTGTACGAACAATCTGACAGGGACAGTATGACCCCCACCATTTATTCTTACCTATGCAGTGCTTTTGAGACAGCCGCTAATAAGAACCCTCCCCCTTTATCTTTGCCAAACCTCAGTATACTAATTGAGCTTGTAAACTAAACTGATGTTCTTTATTTAGTATGCTGTTGTTCCCTCCTCTCCTTACCCTGGCCTGACTGACCGCCCTCCTGTGCCATTTGGCAAGTGGGGAACAGCCTCCCCATTCTTCTGCTTAACACGGCCGTCTAGTGATAAGTTTGCTTGTTAAGGCCGGCGTTGTGCACCCCTTGCCCTACACATGCTGCCCATACTCTTATGTTAAATAATGGCACCACTTGTAACAATTCAGGGAGGAAGCCAATGAAATATTTGATTGAGGACACACACATACACACAAAAATGCACGCACACAGAAACACACCGTGCACACAGAAACACAAACACTGTGCGCACGCACACTCACACAGAGAAACGTAGAGGCACTCAAAAACATAGACACTGAAACACTTGCAGAGGGTGGGCTTTGCTGGGAAAGCATGGGTAATGGAAGAATGCTAAGCTCTTGGTCTGTCTAAACATACTATAACTGTTTATTTCAGCACGGCCCAGTTTAACACCGTATGGTACACAGGATCCTTTCAGGAAAATGTAGACTTCATATGCATGCAGTCTCCTGCACTCACGAAGATAGTGTTTTCCTATATTATTCAAAATTATGTTTGATTTTTTAAATGAGTTTTACTGTCATACAACTTATGAATTACTGATTGATAGTCTTAAGGGTGATTGTTGGGCTAGTTTAAGACCTGTGGTTCGTGAAGCGAAAGGTGTCGTGCTGTGTGAGGACATGATGTAAATGTTTTCACCTCTAGGTTTAAGATGGCACCATTTTAAATAAATGATCTGGTACTTTTGTATTCTTTTTAGCTAGTAGTTCTGAAAGTAGCGCACACGAGCAAAAGTTGGTCCCCGAAAATTGCGTATTTTGTCACGTGCACCACGTCATTGCCCTCTCGCTCTGCTGTGTGTGCATCTTGCTAGCTGTCACTAAAATGGCGAGGGGCTGAACCTCATTTGCTAGAACTCTAATTGCTGGCCCAAATGTTGGGAAAATGGCGCAGCACAGCTTCCAGAAAAACGGTTGCTTCAAACTTGCTTCGGCTCATAGATTATGCATGTAAAAATGCTGTTCATTGACTACAGCTCAGCATTCAACACCATAGTCCCCTCCAAAATCATCACAAAGCTCAGGACCCTGGCACTGAACACCTCCCTCTGCAACTGGATCCTGGACTTGCTAATGGGCCGCCCCCAGGCGGCTAGGGTAAGCAACAACACATCCGCCACGCTGACCATGAACACAGGGGCTTCTCAACGGTGTGTGCGCATTATACTCCTGTACTCATTTTTTACATTTTTGTCATTTAGCAGACGCTCTTATCCAGAGCGACTTAGTTAGTGAGTGCATACATTTTTTTTATATACTGGAATCGAACCCACAACCCTGGCGTTGCAAATGCCATGCTCTACCAACTGAGCTACATCCCTGCCGGCCATTCCCTCCCCTACCCTGGACGACGCTGGGCCAATTGTGCGCCGCCCAATGGGTCTCCCGGTCGCGGCCGGCTACGACAGAGCCCTATTCACCCACGACTGCTTCGCCACGCACAACTCCAACACTGACATTAAGTTTGCTGATGACACGAATATGGTAGGACTGATCACAGACAACGATGAAGCAGCCTATAGGAAGAAGTCAGAGACCTGGCAGTGTGGTGCCAGGACAACAACCTCTCCCTCAACGTCAGTAAGACAAAGTAGCTGATCGTGGACTACAGAAAACGGAGGGGCGAGCAAGCCCCCATCCACATCGATGGAGCTGCAGAGGAGTGGTTTGAGAGCTTCAAGTTACTCGTTGTCCCCATTTACTAAGGAATGAACATGGTCCACACACACCAACACAGTTGTGAAGAGGGCACGACAGCGCCTCTTACCCCTCAGGAGGCTGAAAAGATTTAGCATGGGCCCTCAAATCCTCAAGTTCTACAGCTGCACCATTGAGAGCATCTGCAAGGCACCTGACCGCAAGGCGCTACAGAGGGTGGTGAGTATGGTCTAGTACATCACTGGGGCCAAGTTCCCTGCCATCCAGGACCTCTATACCAGGTGGTGTCAGAGGAAGGCCCAAACAATTATCAGACTCCAGCCACCCAAGCCATAGATTGTTCTCTCTGCTACCGCACGGAAAGCGATACAAGTGCACCAAGTCTGGAACCAACAGGACCATGAACAGCTTCTACCCCCCCCAAGCCATAAGACTGCTAAACAAGACTGCTAAATAGCTAATCAAATGGCTACCCAGACTACCTGCATTGACTCCTTTTTCTGCACTAACTATCTTGCACTGACTCTATGCAGACACACTGGACTCTACCCACACATACTGACATCCCAACACACACATACACACACTACATACAGTGGGGAAAAAAAGTATTTAGTCAAATCAAATCAAATCAAATCAAATTTTATTGGTCACATGCGCCGAATACAACAGGTGCAGACATTACAGTGAAATGCTTACTTACAGCCCTTAACCAACAGTGCATTTATTTTAAACAAAAAAGTAAGAATAAAACAACAACAAAAAAGTGTTGAGAAAAAAGAGCAGAAGTAAAAATAAAGTGACAGTAGGGAGGCTATATATACAATAGAATAAAGTGACAGTAGGGAGGCTATATATACAGGGGGGTACCGTTGCATAGTCAATGTGCTGGGGCACCGGCTAGTTGAGGTAGTTGAGGTAATATGTACATGTGGGTAGAGTTAAAGTGACTATGCATAAATACTTAACAGAGTAGCAGCAGCGTAAAAAGTATGGGGTGGGGGGGGCAGTGCAAATAGTCCGGGTAGCCATGATTAGCTGTTCAGGAGTCTTATGGCTTGGGGGTAGAAGCTGTTGAGAAGTCTTTGGACCTAGACTTGGCACTCCGGTACCGCTTGCCGTGCGGTAGCAGAGAGAACAGTCTATGACTAGGGTGACTGGAGTCTTTGACAATTTTGAGGGCCTTCCTCTGACACCGCCTGGTATAGAGGTCCTGGATGGCAGGGAGCTTTGCCCCTGTGATGTACTGGGCCGTACGCACTACCCTCTGTAGTGCCTTGCGGTCAGAGGCCAAGCAGTTGCCATACCAGGCGGTGATGCAACCAGTCAGGATGCTCTCGATGGTGCAGCTGTAGAATTTTTTGAGGATCTGAGGACCCATGCCAAATCTTTTTAGTCTCCTGAGGGGGAATAGGCTTTGTCGTGCCCTCTTCACGACTGTCTTGGTGTGTTTGGACCATGATAGTTCGTTGGTGATGTGGACACCAAGGAACTTGAAGCTCTCAACCTGTTCCACTACAGCCCCGTCGATGAGAATGGGGGCGTGCTCAGTCCTCTTTTTTTCCTGTAGTCCACAATCATCTCCTTTGTCTTGGTCACGTTGAGGGAGAGGTTGTTGTCCTGGCACCACACGGCCAGATCTCTGACCTCCTCCCCTATAGGCTGTCTCATCGTTGTCGGTGATCAGGCCTACCACTGTTGTGTCGTCGGCAAACTTAATGATGGTGTTGGAGTCGTGCCTGGCCATGCAGTCATGGGTGAACAGAGAGTACAGGAGGGGGACTGAGCACGCACCCTGAGGGGCCCCCGTGTTGAGGATCAGTGTGGCAGATGTGTTGTTACCTACCCTTACCACCTGGGGGCGGCCCGTCAGGAAGTCCAGGATCCAGTTGCAGAGGGAGGTGTTTAGTCCCAGGATCCTTAGCTTAGTGATGAGCTTTGAGGGCACTATGGTGTTGAATGCTGAGCTGTAGTCAATGAATAGCATTCTCACGTAGGTGTTCCTCTTGTCCAGGTGGGAAAGGGCAGTGTGGAGTGCGATAGAGATTGCATCATCTGTGGATCTGTTGGGGCGGTATGCAAATTGGAGTGGGTCTAGGGTTTCTGGGATTATGCTGTTGATGTGAGCCATGACCAGTCTTTCAAAGCACTTCATGGCTACAGACGTCAGTGCCACGGGTCGGTAGTCATTTAGGCAGGTTATCTTAGAGTTCTTGGGCACGGGGACTATGGTGGTCTGCTTGAAACATGTTGGTATTACAGACTCAGTCAGGGACATGTTGAAAATGTCAGTGAAGACACTTGCCAGTTGGTCAGCACATGCTCGGAGTACACGTCCTGGTAATCCGTCTGGCCCTGCGGCCTTGTGAATGTTGACCTGCTTAAAAGTCTTACTCACATCGGCTACGGAGAGCGTGATCACATAGTCGTCCGGAACAGCTGGTGCTCTCATGCATGCTTCAGTGTTGCTTGCCTCAGGCGAGCATAGAAGTGGTTTAGCTCGTCTGGTAGGCTTGTGTCACTGGGCAGCTCGCGGCTGTGCTTCCCTTTGTAGTCTGTAATAGTTTTCAAGCCCTGCCACATCCGACGAGCGTCAGAGCCAGTGTAGTATGATTCAATCTTAGACCTGTATTGACTCTTTGCCTGTTTGATGGTTCGTCGGAGGTCATAGCGGGATTTCTTATAAGCGTCCGGGTTAGAGTCCCGTTCCTTGAAAGCGGCAGCTCTACCCCTTTAGCTCAGTGCGGATGTTTCCTGTAATCCATGGCTTCTGGTTGGGGTATGTACGTACGGTCACTGTGGGGGACGACATCATCGATGCACTTATTGATGAAGCCAGTGACTGATGTGGTGTACTCCTCAATGCTGTCTGAAGAATCCCGAACATGTTCCAGTCTGTGCTAGCAAAACAGTCCTGTAGCTTAGCATCTGCGTCATCTGACCACTTTTTTTATTAGCTCGAATCACTGGTGCTTCCTGCTTCAGTTTTTGCTTATAAGCAGGAATCAGGAGGATAGAGTTATGGTCAGATTTGCCAAATGGAGGGCGAGGGAGAGCTTTGTATGCGTCTCTGTGTGTGGAGTAAAGGTGGTCTAGAGTTTTTTTCCCCTCTGGTTGCACATTTAACATGCTGGTAGAAATTAGGTAGAACGGATTTAAGTTTCCCTGCATTAAAGTCCCCTGCTACTAGGAGCGCTGCATCTGGATGAGCGTTTTCCTGTTGATTAATGGCCTTGTACAACTCATTCAGTGCAATCTTAATGCCAGCATTGGTTTGTGGTGGTAAATAGACAGCTATGAAAAATATAGATGAAAACTCTCTTGGTAAATAGTGTGGTCTGCAGCTTATCATAAGATACTCTACCTCAGGCGAGCAAAACCTCGAGACTTCCTTAGTATTTGATTTGGTGCACCAGCTGTTGTTTACAAATATACAGAGACCGCCACCCCTCGTCTTACCCGAGTCTGCCGTTCTGTCCTGCCGATGTAGCGTATAGCCTGCTAGCTGAATGTTATCATTGTCGTTGCTCAGCCACGACTCCGTGAAACATAAGATATTACAGTTTTTAATGTCCCGTTGGTAGGATAACCGTAATCTTAAATCGTCCATTTTATTCTCCAAAGCTTGAACGTTGGCTAATAGGATTGATGGGAGAGGCAGTTTACTCGTTCGCCGTCGGATCCTTACAAGGCACCCCGACCTACGTCCACGATATCTCCGTCTCTTCCTCACGCGAATGACGGGGATCTGGGCCTTGTCGGGAGTCTGTAGAATATCCTTCGCGAACGCCTCGTTGAAGAAAAAAGTGTTCGTCCCAACGCGAGGTGAGTAATCGCTGTCCTGATATCCAGAAGCTCTCTTTGGTTATAAGAGACGATGGCAGAAACATTATGTACAAAATAAATTACAAATAACGCGGAAAAACACACATAATAGTACAATTGGTTAGAGGGCTGTAAAACGGCAGCCATCTTCTTCCGGCGCTGTTCATCTCGTCAGCCACCAATTGTGCAAGTTCTCCCACTTAAAAAGATGAGAGAGGCCTGTAATTTTCATCATAGGTACACGTCAACTATGACAGACAAAATTAGGAAAAAAAATCCAGAAAATCACATTGTAGGATTTTTTATGAATTTATTTGCAAATTATGGTGGAAAATAAGTATTTGGTCAATAACAAAAGTTTCTCAATACTTTGTTATATACCTTTTGTTGGCAATGACACAGGTCAAACGTTTTCTGTAAGTCTTCACAAGGTTTTCACACACTGTTGCTGGTATTTTGGCCAATTCCTCCATGCAGATCTCCTCTAGAGCAGTGATGTTTTGGGGCTGTTGCTGGGCAACACGGACTTTCAACTCCCTCCAAAGATTTTCTATGGGGTTGAGATCTGGAGACTGGCTAGGCCACTCCAGACCTTGAAATGCTTCTACGAAGCCACTCCTTCGTTGCCCGGGCGGTGTGTTTGGGATCATTGTCATGCTGAAAGACCCAGCCACGCGTTTCATCTTCAATGCCCTTGCTGATGGAAGGAGGTTTTCACTCAAAATCACATGATACATGGCCCCATTCATTCTTTCCTTAACACGGATCAGTCGTCCTGGTCCCTTTGCAGAAAAAACAGCCCCAAAGCATTATGTTTCCACCCCCATTCTTCACAGTAGGTATGGTGTTCTTTGGATGCAACTCAGCATTCTTTGTCCTCCAAACACGACAAGTTCTATTTTGGTTTCATCTGACCATATGACATATGACATTCTCCCAATCCTCTTCTGGATCATCCAAATGCATTCTAGCAAACTTCAGACGGGCCTGGACATGTACTGGCTTAAGCAGGGGGACACGTCTGGCACTGCAGGATTGAGTCCCTGGCGGCGTAGTGTGTTACTGATGGTAGGCTTTGTTACTTTGGTCCCAGCTCTCTGCAGGTCATTCACTAGGTCCCCCCGTGTGGTTCTGGGATTTTTGCTCACCGTTCTTGTAATCATTTTGACCCCACGGGGTGAGATCTTGTGTGGAGCCCCAGATCGAGGGAGATTATCAGTGGTCTTGTAGGTCTTCCATTTCCTAATAATTGCTCCCACAGTTGATTTCTTCAAACCAAGCTGCTTACCTATTGCAGATTCAGTCTTCCCAGCCTGGTGCAGGTCTACAATTTTGTTTCTGGTGTCCTTTGACAGCTCTTTGGTCTTGGCCATAGTGGAGTTTGGAGTGTGACTGTTTGAGGTTGTGGACAGGTGTCTTTTATACTGATAACAAGTTCAAACAGGTGCCATTAATACAGGTAACGAGTGGAGGACAGAGGAGCCTCTTAAAGAAGAAGTTACAGGTCTGTGAGAGCCAGAAATCTTGCTTGTTTGTAGGTGACCAAATACTTATTTTCCACCATAATTTGCAAATAAATTCATTAAAAATCCTACAATGTGATTTTCTGGATTTTTTTTTCTCAATTTGTCTGTCATAGTTGACATGTACCTATGATGAAAATTACAGGCCTCTCTCATCTTTTTAAGTGGGAGAACTTGCACAATTGGTGGCTGACTAAATACTTTTTTTCCCCACTGTACCTGCCTGGCTACCCAAACTCCTTGCTCCGGCCAAATGCTACGCCACGCCCACAGACGTTAGTTTCTTCTCCACATCCGAGTACCTTCCCGACGATTTCTAGAAAGTAAACGCATTCTAATTGTTCTGATTCGTCCAGAAACGATGGGTTGGGCCCGATCCAGAAAATGTGTCGTTGTCTTTTATAGAGATGATCCAATCGCTGATGACTTGCTTTTGTACAACACCCCTCATTTTGACATCACCACAAACGACTTCAACGATGGCAGTCTAAGACCTGAATCACTGTATCTAGCGAACATGGAGCAGTGGAAGAATTCAGTTTGAGTCATCAGGCAAACCATATACGCCCACACATACAACACGTGCACACATGCATACTTGACGACTCACACGCACTTTCACAGCCACATACGCTACTGCTACTGTCTATTATCTATCCTGTTGCCTTATTCACTTTACTATATGTACATAATATATGTACATAGCTACCTCAATTACCTCGTACCCCTACACATCCACTCGGTACTGGCACTCCCTGCCTAGTTATTTTTACTTGTTATTCACTGTGTATTCATTCCTTGTGTCACTATTTCAATGTTGTTTTTGTATCTTTTATTTTTTACTCTGCATTGTTGGAAAAGGACCCCTAAGTAAGCATTTGACCGTTAGTCTATCCCTGTTGTTTACGAAGCATGTGACAAATTAAAATGTGATTGATTGATCTGAACTACTAATTCACACATCCAGCCCAAAGGGAGATTTAAAAAATACTTAGTAGTCACCAAAGTTCCAGAGCATGTCTTTAATTGTTATGGGGAAAAATAAAACTCTAGAACACCTTTACTCCACACACAGAGATGCGTACAAAGCTCTCCCTCACCCTCCATTTGGCAAATCTGACCATCATTTAATCCTCCTGATTCCTGCTTACAAGCAAAAACTAAAGCAGGAAGTACCAGTGACTCGCTCAATACAGAAGTGGTCGGATGACGCAGATGCTAAGCTACAGGACTGTTTTTCTAGCACAGACTGGAATATGTTCTGGGATTCTTCAGAGGGCATTGAGGAGTACACCACATGAGTAACTGGCTTCATCAATTAGTGCATCGACGACGTCGTCCCCAGAGTGACCGTACGTACATACCCCAACCAGAAGCCATGGATTACAGGCAACATCCGCACTGAGCTAAAGGGTAGTGCTGCAGCTTTCAAGGAGCGGGAATTTAACTCTGACTCTTATAAGAAATCCCGCTATGCCCTCTGACGAACCATCAAACAGGCAAAGCGTCAATACAGGACTGAGATTGAATCGTACTACACCGGCTCCGACGCTCGTCGGATGTGGCAGGGCTTGCAAACTATTACGGACTACAAAGGGAAGCACAGTGACATGAGCCTACCAGACGAGCTAAATTACTTCTATGCTCGCTTCGAGGCAAGCAACACTGAAGCATGCATGAGAGCATCAGATGTTCTGGACGACTGTGTGATCACGCTCTCCGTAGCCGATGGTAGTAAGACCTTTTAAACAGGTCAAAATTCACAAGGCCGCAGGGCCAGACGGATTACCAGGACATGTACTCAGAGCATGCGCTGACCAACTGGCAAGTGTCTTCACTGACATTTTCAACCTGTCCCTGACTGAGTCTGTAATACGAACATGTTTCAAGCAGACCACCATAGTCCCTGTGCCCAAGAACACCAATGCACCCTGCCTAAATGACTACCGACCCTTAGCACTCACGTCTGTAGCCATGAAGTGCTTTGAAAGGCTGGACATGGCTCACATCAACACCATTATCCCAGAAACCCTAGACCCACTCCAATTTGCATACCGCCCCAACAGATCCACAGATGCAATCTCTATAGCACTCCACACTGCCCTTTCCCACCTGGACAAAAGGAACACCTACGTGAGAATGCTATTAATTGACTACAGCTCAGCTTTCAACACCATAGTGCCCTCAAAGCTCATCACTAAGCTAAGGACCCTGTGACTAAACACCTCCCTCTGCAACTGGGTCCTGGACTTACTGACGGGCCACCCCCAGGTGGTAAGCGTAGGTAACAACACATCTGCCACTTTATTTATTTATTTATTTATTTATTTATTTTTATTTCACCTTTATTTAACCAGGTAAGCCAGTTGAGAACAAGTTCTCATTTACAACTGCGACCTGGCACACTGACCCACAGCACGGGGGCCCCTCAGGGGTGCGTGCTCAGTCCCCTCCTGTACTCCCTGTTCACCCATGACTGCATGGCCAAGCACGACTCCAGCACCCTCGTTAAGTTTGCCGTCGACACAACAGTGGTAGGCCTGATCACTGACAACGATGAGACAGCCTATAGGGAGGAGGTCAGAGACATGGCTGTGTGGTGCCAGGATAACAACCTCTCCCTCAACGTGATCAAGACAAAGGAGATGATTGTGGACTACAGGAGACTGAAAAGATTTGGCATGGATCCTCAAAAAGTTGTACAGCTTCACCATCAAGAGCATCCTGACTGGTTGCATCACCGCCTGGTATGGCAACTGCTCGGCCTCTGACCGCAAGGCACTACAGAGGGTAGTGCGTACGGCCCAGTACATCACTGAGGTCAAGCTTCCTGCCATCCAGGACCTCTTTACCAGGCGGTGTCAGAGGAAGGCCCTAAAAATTGTCAAATGGCATTCTTCCGCCGCCATCACCTCATGTTTCAGCATGATAATGCATGTCGCAAGGATTTGTACACAATTCCTGGAAGCTGAAAATGTCCCAGTTCTTCCATGGCCTGCATATTCACCAGAACTGTCACACATTGAGCATTTTTGGGAAGCTCTGGATCGACGTGTGTTCCAGTTCCCACCAATATCCAGCAATTTTGCACAGCCATTGCAGAGGAGTTTGACAGCATGCCACAATCAACAGCTTGATTAGCTCTATGCGAAGGAGATGATGCGCTGCATGAGGCAAATGGTGATCACACCAGATACTGACTGGTTTTCTGATCCACTCCCTTAATTTTTTTTAAAGGTACGGTATCTGTGACCTACAGATGCATATCTGTATTCCCAGTCGTGAAATCCATAGATTAGGGCTAATGAATTTATTCCTTATATGAACTGTAACTCAGTATAATCTTTGAAATTGTTGCAGGTTGCGTTTTTATTTTTGTTAAGTATATTTCTGTCCTTACCTTGAATGCAGTCTGAACAAGGAGTGACTGCAATCCACACTGGTTTTGTTAAACTAGCTACAGCAAACAATTAGCAACATTAGCATTTTTGGGATCAATTCCCTATCTAAAGCAATTGCCCACGTTTAGCATGTTTTAAATGTAATGTCCAAAATAAATCATCTAAAAATATTTTAAACCAATTAAGTGAGTTACCCAATCCATTTAAGAGGTAATTATGGCATGACATTTGATACATGCTAAACGTGACAGATTGATTTACATGAGGAATCAAAATGCTAATGTTACTAATTGTTTGCAGTGGCCAGTTTAACAAAACCAAAGTGTGGATTGCAGTCACTCCTTGTCCATAGAAAGGTTTCAAGGTAAGGAAACAAACATCTGAAAACAGTGCATTCGGAAAGTATTCAGACCCCTTCCCTTTTTCCACATTTTGTTACATTACAGCCTTATTCTAAAATGGATATAAACAAATAATCCTCCTCACTCTACACACAATACCCCATAATGACAAAGCGAAAAGAGGTTTTGAGAAGTTTTTGCAAATGTATGAAATATAAAAAACAGATACCTTATTTACATAAGTATTCCGAACATTTAATAATAATAATATAATATGCCATTTAGCAGACGCTTTTATCCAAAGCGACTTACAGTCATGTGTGCATACATTTTTACGTATGGGTGGTCCCGGGGATCGAACCCACTACCCTGGCGTTACAAGCGCCATGATCTACCAATTGAGCTACTGAACTCATTTGCTATGAGATTCGAAATTGAGCTCCGACGCGTCCTGTTTCCATTGATCATCCTTCAGATGTTTCTACAACTTGATTGGAGTCCACCTGTGGAAAATTCAATTGATTGGACATGATTTGGAAAGGCACACACCTGTCTATATAAGGTCCCACAGTTGACAGTGCATGTCAGAGCAAAAACCAAGCCTTGAGGTCGAAGGAATTGTCCGTAGAGCTCCATGACAGGATTGTGTCGAGGCACAGATCTGGGGAAGGTTACAAAACATTTCTGCAGCATTGAAGGTCCCAAAGAACACCGTGGCCTCCATCATTCTTAAATGGAAGAAGTTTGGAACCACCAAGACTCTTCCTAGAGCTGGCCGATCGGGAGAGAAGTGCCTTGGTCAGGGAGGTGACCAAGAACCCGATGGTCACTCTGACAGAGCTCCAGAGTTCCACTGTGGAGACAGGAGAAACTTCCAGAAGGACAACCATCTCTGCAGCACTCCACCAATCAGGCCTTTATGGTAGAGTGGCCAGACGGAAGTCACTCCTCAGTAAAAGACACATGACAGCCCACCTGGAGTTTGCCAAAAGGCACCTAAAGACACTGATCATGAGAAACAAGATTCTCTGGTCTGAAGAAACCAACATTTGAACGTCTGGAGGAAACCTGGCACCATCCCTACAGTGAAGCATGGTGTTGGCAGCATCGTGCTATGGGGATGTTTTTCAGCGGCAGGGACTGGGAGACTAGTCAGGATCGAGGCAAATATGAACGGAGCAAAGTACAGAGATCCTTGATGAATACCTGCTCCAGAGCGCTCAGGACCTCAGACTGGGACGAAGGTTCACCTTCCAAAAGGACAATGACCCTAAGCACACTGCCAAGACAACGCAGGAGTGGCTTCGGGACATGTCTCTGAATGTCCTTGAGTGGCACAGCCAGAGCCCGGACTTGAACCCGATCAAACATCCTCTGGAGAGACCTGAAAATAGCTGTGCAGCGACGCTCCCCATCTATCCTGACAGAGCTTGAGAGGATCAGAGCAGAGAAGAATGGGAGAAACTGCCCAAATACAGGTGTGCGAAGCTTGTAGACTCGAGGCTGTAATTGCTGCCAAAGGTGCTTCAACAAGGTACTGAGTAAAGGGTCTGAATACTTATATGTGTGAAATTTGTTTATTTTAACTGTTTTTGCTTTGTCATTATGGAGTATTGTGTGTAGATTGATGGGGGGAAAAATAATTTAATCAATTTTAGAATAAGGCTTGAACGTAACATTTTGAAAAAGTCAAGGGGTCTGAATACTTTCCGAATGCACTGTATGTAAAATCGCAGAACTAGCCCTTTTAAAACCTTGAAATACTGTGTTTTGGGTCATTACCTGAATAATTTATTTAACGTATTTAACAAGTGACATGTTTATGCCAACATTGGAATTGTGCATCCGATTTTCATTCTGCAGTTTATGAAGCCAATTTGTTTTTATTAAGAAGGGATCACTGGACCCCTCTACCCTCTCCACCCATCCATTCCCCTTTCTTTTCTAGCTCGCTATCCATTAGGAACTCTGGGGGCATTCATTATGGGCTCCCATAGCCCTTATTTGGGTGACTTAAATGGGTTCACTCTTAACCCCTCCTCATCACTCATGCCTTTTAGCATGGATGTTCTGAAGCTTTTCACCTCGGGAGATCCACACTGGCTCTCCATTGGAAATGTTCCCCTCCTCTGGCTGGGAGATAAGACTCCTGCACGAAGAGACTGTCCCATCTTTTTTTCTCACACTTCCTTTCACTCACACACTCAGTCCTGTACTTACACACTGTCTCGCAAGTGTGAACTAACATGTTCACTTTCCTTGCCTTTTACATTGGCTCTGTGTCACTTATGTAAAACAACATGCGTGTGTTTACCTTCTGCACGGTACGGCAAACCTTTCCACGTACCGTTACCCATGGTACTCTTCTTCACTGCCAGCCATTCGGCCATGTGAATACTCAAATGCCTCTCTCTCAAAACTCTGTTCTCGTATTGACTTTATTTTTGCACTGTCTATATGCTCACTCACAGGGCCCTACACTCTCTCTCTCTCTCTCACTCACACACCCACTCACATACAAGCTGCTTCTATTCTGTTTCTTATATCCTTTTGCGTAGTCACCTTACCCCTATACATATCTACCTCCATCACTCCAGTTTCGCTGCACATTGTAAATATGGTATTGGAACTGACCCTGTATATAGTATGCTTGCTTACTTATTGTGTTCTTCATATTTCTTATTTCTCATGTTTTTTTTCTTCTAGTGTTACATTGTTATTGTATTGTTGGGTTTTGAGTTAGCAAGACAGACGTTTCACTGTACTTGTGCATTAAAACGTCAAACTTGAAACTGAAACATGTCTCTCCACCACCGACATTGTCCGGACGGAGTTGTTTTCCCTTTTGGCAAGGCCCAGGTTGGAGTTTGAAGGCCTCCCTCACCTCCCCCCTCCTCATCTCCACTCCACTAACTCCCCTCAACCCCCTGCCCCAGTAAATCTGCCACAGTTCCTGTCTGTTCAGTGTAGGCCTGCACATTTCTTAATAGAGATGCTCAGAAGTCAAGGAGCCCGGAGGAGCTCAATGCGCTTCTGTTTTTGGTTTAGTTCAGAAATGTTTTTCCTGGCTGGGCCCACCAGTACTTAGGTCCTCCTACAACAAACGAAAAGGTCCTAACGGTCCCCCAGGGGACGGTTTAGCCACAATGGACATGTGGTGGAACAAAAGCCCAGTCCTTCACCCCCCCCCCCCTCCACTCACGAGATATAGGTGATGCACATGTCAGCAATGTGTGTAGCGCTGTGGGGAGGGTGATCGCAGGTTCGACGCTGTAAAACATTTTATATATACAGTATATAGATCCCGGTAAGGTATGGTGCACGGTCAGGTAAAGATGTGAAATGTTTACGGTATACATCCAGCCTTTCCTTTCCTTTCTTTTTTTTCTTAAAGGTAAAGGAATCGAATAGGATGTTGATTGTATCGAATCCAAAGCACGACCTCATTAGCTAAAGCAGCCTGCTTGGCTCTAATAAAGTCTCTGTGTGATAATTAACAATGACTGTATTATCATTATTATTACAGTGTTAGGTAATGAATGGGAAGGTTTAGCACTTTGTTGCTTATAAGCCAGCCAGGCACCCAATAGAAAAATGGCGTCCATTGCGAACATGTCCTTACACTAATCTCTCCTGCTCCATCCCGAGCCTGCGGTAACACAGAAAGTCCTCCATTAATTTTGCACCCCCCCACATTCTGAAATTGCATTTTTGTCCCCTCAAGTTTTATCATTGGAATGTGATACAAAACGAGGGAACGGTGTGCTTTAGGACAATGCGAACGCCTCCGAGCGGTCAGGTAGGCTGTTTGGAGCGTTTATCCGACTGGATAAAAAAAAATATATACATACATACATACAGTTGAAATCGGAAGTTTACATACACCTTAGCCAAATACATTTAAACTCAGTTTTTCACAATTCCTGACAATTAATCCTAGTAAAAAATTCCCTGTCTTAGGTCAGTTAGGATCACCACATTATTTTAAGAATGTGAAATGTCAGAATAATAGTAGAGAGTGATTTATTTAAGCTTTTGGTAGCATTGCCTTTAAATTGTTTAACTTAGGTAAAACGTTTCGGGTAGCTTTCCACAAGCCTCCCACAATAAGTTGGCTGAATTTTGGCCCATTCCTCCTGACAGAGCTGGTGTAACTGAGTCAGGTTTGTAGGCCTCCTTGCTCGCACATGCTTTTTCAGTAGGATTGCGGTCCGTGCTTTGTGATGGCCACTCCAATACCTTGACTTTGTTGTCCTTAAGCCATTTTGCCACAACTTTGGAAGTATGCTTGGGGTCATTGTCCATTTGGAAGACCCATTTGCGACCAAGCTTTAACTTCCTGACTGATGTCTTGAGATATTGCTTCAATATATCCACATAATTTTCCTTCCTCATGTTGCTATCTATTTTGTGAAGTGCACCAGTCCCTCCTGCAGCAAAGCACCCCCACAGCATGATGCTGCCACCCCCGTGCTTCACGGTTGGGATGGTGTTCTTCGGCTTGCAAGTTCCCCCTTTTTCCTCCAAACATAACGATGGTCATTATGGCCAAACAGTTCTATTTTTGTTTCATCAGACCAGACGACAATCTTTGTCCCCATGTGCAGTAGCAATCCGTAGTCTGGCTTTTTTATGGCGGTTTTGGAGCAGTGGCTTCCTCCTTGCTGAGCGGTCTTTCAGGTTATGTCGATATAGGACTCGTTTTACTGTGGATATAGATACTTTTGTACCTGTTTCCTCCAGCATCTTCACAAGGTCCTTTTCTGTTGTTCTGGGATTGATTTTCACTTTTCGCACCAAAGTACGTTCATCTCTAGGAGACAGAACTCGTCTCCTTCCTGAGCAGTATGACGGCTGCGTGGTCCCATGGTGTTTATACTTGCGTACTATTGTTTGTACAGATGATTGTGGTATCTTCAGGCGTTTGGAAATTGCTCCCAAGGATGAACCAGACTTGTGGAGGTCTACAATTTTTTTTCTGAGGTCTTGGCTGATTTCTTTTGATTTTCCCATGATGTCAAGCAAAGAGGTACTGAGTTTGAAGGTAGGCCTTGAAATACATCCACAAGTACACCTCCAATTGACTCAAATTATGTCAATTAGCCTATCAGAAGCTTCTAAAGCCATGACATTTTCCAAGCTGTTTAAAGGCACAGTCAACTTGTAAACTTCTGACCCACTGGAATTGTGATACAGTGAATAATATGTGAAATAATCTGTCTGTAAACAATTGTTGGAAAATTACTTGTGTAATGCATAAAGTAGATGTCCTAACCGACTTGCCAAAACGATAGTTTGTTAACAAGAAATTTGTGGAGTGGTTCAACTGTACATACAGTGAGGGACAAAAGTATTTGATCCAATGCTGATTTTGTACATTTGCCCACTGACAAAGACATGATCAGTCTATCATTTTAATGGTAGGTTCATTTGAACAGTGAGAGACAGAATAACAACAAAACAATCCAGAAAGAAAGCATGTCAAAAATGTTA
Source organism: Coregonus clupeaformis (assembly GCF_020615455.1). Classification (NCBI taxonomy): domain Eukaryota; kingdom Metazoa; phylum Chordata; class Actinopteri; order Salmoniformes; family Salmonidae; genus Coregonus; species Coregonus clupeaformis. The sequence goes on from NW_025533659.1 coordinate 151,603, forward strand.
TGAATTGATTTGTATTTTAATGAGGGAAATAAGTATTTGACCCCTCTGCAAAACATGACTTAGTACTTGGTGGCAAAACCCTTGTTGGCAATCACAGAGGTCAGACGTTTCTTGTAGTTGGCCACCAGGTTTGCACACATCTCAGGAGGGATTTTGTTCCACTCCTCTTTGCAGGTCTTCTCCAAGTCATTAAGGTTTCAAGGCTGACGTTTGGCAACTCAAACCTTCAGCTCCCTCCACAGATTTTCTATGGGAGTAAGGTCTATGGGATTACTTGGTCGCAAATGGGTCTTCCAAATGGTCAATGACCCCAAGCATTCTTCCAAAGTTGTGGCAAAATGGCTTAAGGACAACAAAGTCAAGGTATTGGAGTGGCAAACACAAAGCACGGACCTCAATCCTATAGAAAATTTGTGGGCAGAACTGAAAAAGCGTGTGCGAGCAAGGAGGCCTACAAACCTGACTCAGTTAAACCAGCTCTGTCAGGAGGAATGGGCCAAAATTCACCCAACTTATTGTGGGAAGCTTGTGGAAGGCTACCCAAAACGTTTGACCCAAGTTAAACAATTTAAAGTTAATGCTACCAAATACTAATTGAGTGTATGTAAACTTCTGACCCACTGGGAATGTGATGAAAGAAATAAAAGCTTAAATAAATCATTCTCTCTACTATTCTGACATTTCACATTCTTAAAATAAAGTGGTGATCCTAACTGACCTAAGACAGATAATTTTTACTAGGATTAAATGTCAGGAATTGTGAAAAACTGAGTTTAAATGTATTTGGCTAAGATGTAAACTTCTGACTTCAACTGTGTGTGTATATATACACTACCGTTCAAAGGTTTGGGGTCACTTAGAAATGTCCTTGTTTTCCATGAAAACATACATTAAATTAGTTTGAATAGGAAAGATAGCAAAATGAATAGGACATTTAGTCATTGACAAGGTTAGGTAATTTAAATAATAATTATGTCCTTCAAACTTTGCTTTCGTCAAAGAATCCTCCATTTGCAGAAATTACAGCCTTGCAGACCTTTGGCATTCTAGTTGTCAATTTGTTGAGGTAATCTGAAGAGATTTCACCCCATGCTTCCTGAAGCACCTCCCACAAGTTGGATTGGCTTGATGGGCTCTTCTTACGTACCATACGGTCAAGCTGCTCCCACAACAGCTCAATAGGGTTGAGATCCGGTGACTGTCCTGGCCAGTCCATTATAGACAGAATACCAGCTGACTGCTTCTTCCCTAAATAGTTATTGCATAGTTTGGAGTTGTGCTTTGGGTCATTGTCCTGTTGTAGGAGAAAATTGGCTCCAATCAAGCGCCGTCCACAGGGTATGGCATGGCATTGCAAAATGGAGTGATACCCTTCCTTCTTCAAGATCCCTTTTTTTCCAATCTTCCTCTGTCCAGTGTCTGTGTTCTTTTGCCCATCATAATATTATATTTTTATTGGCTAGTCTGAGATATGGCTTTTTCTTTGCAACTCTGCCTGGAAGGTCAGCATCCCGGAGTTGCCTCTTCACTGTTGACGTTGAGACTGGTGTTTTGCGGGTACTATTTAATGAAGCTGCCAGTTGAGGACCTGTGAGGCGCCTGTGTCTCAAACTAGACACTCTAATGTAATGGTCCTCTTGCTCAGTTGTGCACTGTGGCCTCCCACTCCTCTTTCTATTCTGGTTAGAGCCAGTTTGTGCTGTTTTGTGAAGGGAGTAGTACACAGAGTTGTACGAGATCTTCAGTTTCTTGACAATTTCTCGCATGGAATAGCCTTCATTTCTCAGAACAAGAATAGACTGACGAGTTTCAGAAGAAAGTTCTTTGTTTCTGGCCATTTTGAGCCTGTAATCGAACACACAATTGCTGATGCTCCAGATACTCAACTAGTCTCAAGAAGGCCAGTTTTATTGCTTCTTTAATCAGCACAACAGTTTTCAGCTGTGCTAACATAATTGCAAAAGGGTTTTCTAATGATCAATTAGCCTTTTAAAATGATAAACTTGGATTAGCAAATACAACGTGCCATTGGAACACAGGACTGATGGTTGCTGATAATGGGCCTCTGTACGCCTATGTAGATATTCCATTAAAAATCAGCCGTTTCCAGCTACAATAGCCATTTACAACATTAACAATGTCTACACTGTATTTCGGATCAATTTGATGTTTCTCCGTGTATATCAATGACGTCGCTCTTGCTGCTGGTGACTCTCAGATCCACCTTTACGCAGACGACACCATTTTGTATACATCTGGCCCTTCATTGGACACTGTGTTAACAAACCTCCAAACGAGCTTCAATGCCATACAACACTCCTTCAGTAGCCTCCAACTGCTCTTAAACACTAGTAAAACTAAATGCATGCTCTTCAATCGAACGCTGCTGGCACCCGCCCACCCGACTAGAATCACTACTCTCGACGGGTCTGACCTAGAGTATGTGGACAACTACAAATACCTAAGTGTCTGGTTAGACTGTAAACTCTCCTTCCAGACTCACATTAATAATCTCCAATCCAAAGTTAAATCTAGAATCGGCTTCCTATTTCGCAACAAAGCCTCCTTCACTAATGCTGCCAAACATGCCCTCGTAAAACTGACTATCCTACCGATCCTTGACTTCGGCGATGTCATTTACAAAATAGCCTCCAACACTCTACTCAGCAAATTGGATGTAGTCTATCACAGTGCCATCCGTTTTGTCTCCAAAGCCCCATACACTTCCCACCACTGTGACCTGTACGCTCTTGTTGGCTGGTCCTCACTACATGTTCGTCGTCAAACCCACTGGCTCCAGGCCATCTATAAATCACTTCTAGGCAAATCCCCGCCTTATCTTAGCTCATTGGTCACCATAGCAGCACCCACCCGTAGTCTGCGCTCCAGCAGGTATATCTCACTGGTCATCCCCAAAGCCAACACCTCCTTTGGCCGCCATTCCTTCCAGTTCTCTGCTGCCAATGACTGGAACGAATTGCAAAAATCTCTGAAGCTGGAGACTCTTATCTCCCTCACTAACTTTAAGCATCAGTTGTCAGAGCACCTTACCGATCACTGCACCTGTACACAGCCCATCTGAAATTAACTCACCCAACTACCTCATCTCTATATTGTTATTTATTTTGCTCTTTTGCACCCCAGTATCTCTATTTGCACATAATCTCTTGCACATCTAGCATTCCAGTGTTAATACTAATTGTAATTATTTTGCACTATAGCCTATTTATTGCCTTACCTCCATAACTTGCTACATTTGCACACACTGTATATATATTTTCTGTTGTATTTTTTGACTTTGTTTTTTTACCCCATATGTAACTCTGTGTTGTTTTTATCGCACTGCTTTGCTTTATCTTGGCCAGGTCACAGTTGTAAATGAGAACTTGTTCTCAACTGGCTTACCTGGTTAAATAAAGGTGAAATGAAATAAATAAATGAAAAATGTTATTTTAATTGACAAAAAAAATAAAAATTATTTCGAAAACAAGGACATTTCTAAGTGACCACAAACTTTTGAACGTATGTCTCCTCACACCTAGGCTTAGGCTATTGATTAATTCAAGACAAGGTCATTTTCATTGATCTCAGTTTGTCAGTGTCAAAGTAGCCTGTAGTTTCGATCTTTTGTGAGGTGTTATGGTGATTTCAAGACAACTGGGAACTTTGGAGAAAAAAAACTAGGTCTAATCATGACGTCAGTGATCTTCAGGTCGGAAAGTCGGAGCTCTAGAAAGAGGCCAGAGTTCCCCTCTTGGAATTCCGAGTTGGATGACCGTTCAAAACTAATTTTCCCAGTCAGAGCAATTTTTTCCGGATTTCCCAGTTGTCTTGAACACACTGAAGTCGGAAGTCAGAGTTTTCCCAGCTCCAATTTCCCAGTTGTTTTGAACGTGGCATTAAAACAAATTATGCCAAGTCTCCAATCATGTAAAAAGATGTAGAATTGCATGAAATGCATTTATAAAAGGCCCAACATTTCTGTAAGTTCTACTGCTCTATGCCGCTACGCAAATATGACGATATGCATGCAATGATTTATTATAAAGGTTATTTTTTATTTTATTGTATGCTTTCTGGTACCTCAGAGCTCCCCAGGTCACCACCCTCTCACGCTCACTTTTTGTTCCGGCACCTCCCGATTTACAAATTAAGCACTGGGTAACTGTATGATTATGGGTTGTGACCTGGAGATGGCATGTGTGTAATTATGAAGGCTCCTAGTGGCCTGTATGATTACTATAGCTCATAGGCCTGCCCATGGCTCATAGTGCAGAGTATTACACCTCGCCCATAAAAGCCCACTTACTTTAACTGCGACAGGAGAGCTCCAAGGACACGGCCAGTGAAACCCCAGGCAGTGTTTTGTGCGGTCGGCTCAGAACTCAGCCTTTTGTTCACTTTCACAAGTCCTCTGAGCCCTTTAACCCAGCTGGCGAGGCCCGCCGCCCCTGTGTTTTACTGTGGCAGTGACAGCCTCACACTCCCCAGTCTGTCCCCACCGTTTACCACTGTCCGCTTTACAGTTTTACACAGGCTTGCAGGGGAGGAAGACCACGCTCAGTGTGCGTGTGTCCGCACGTGCGTTTTGGGAGGAACGGTCAATGATCAGTGAACTGTGATCAGTGAGCTGTCGACAGAACACTTCTGACCTGGAGGAAAGCTGGTCCCTTGATGGTCCTGTCCTGTTTCAGGCCACCGGGGCAGGGGCGCCGGAGCACAAAGAGTTGACATTGGTTAATCAAATCTCCCCATTCTTGCTCAATTTTGCATGCCTTCTCAAACAGCTACAACTGTATATGCCTTCGCACATCAAGTCCTTTCGTGAGTTGGGCTCTGGGATGGAACAACTGTTGAACATTGAGTTTGTGGTTGTTTGTGAGGGAAGGGTGGGGATTGTGAGTGTGTATCCCACATCTGTTGCTATGGGGTAATGGTGTTAGGGACAATATAGGATAAATCACAATAATTGTTTGCTAAAATAATAATTGCTTGCCCAAAATGTAAGTTTTGTAATGGCAATCCTGGTTATAGTTAACAATCTTTCTCATGAACTGCTAAATGTTTACGCATATTATTCATTCATTGTGGAAATTAAAGATACGCAAGATACGGGGGGATATTCTTCTCCCATGGGCAAAGAAACTCAAAAGGGGTGATTATATTAATTAACGATAATTTTTATCAGAATGTGCAAATTGTCCAAACAGATCCGCAAGGTAGATGGATTATCTTAAGTATGTTATTGGACCAAAAACATATTTGGCTCATTTAATCTATACGGTCCAAATAATGATGAGCCACGCTTCTTTGAAAATAAAATTAATAATTTATCAAGCCTACAAGCAATAAAATACTTGTATTATTGTGGGAGATTAAAATACGGTTTTAAATACCTCAATGGACCGTAAAGGAATTTGCACTACAAACGATCACCCTCATGCACTTAAGGAAATCACGAATATCATGGATATATTGGAACTAGTGGATATATGGAGGCTTAAATATCCTGACCAAGTGAGATATACAGTGGGGGAAAAAAGTATTTAGTCAGCCACCAATTGTGCAAGTTCTCCCACTTAAAAATATGAGAGAGGCCTGTAATTTTCATCATAGGTACAGGTCAACTATGACAGACAAATTGAGAAAAAAAATCCAGAAAATCACATTGTAGGATTTTTAATGAATTTATTTGCAAATTATGGTGGAAAATAAGTATTTGGTCACCTACAAACAAGCAAGATTTCAGGCTCTCACAGACCTGTAACTTCTTCTTTAAGAGGCTCCTCTGTCCTCCACTCGTTACCTGTATTAATGGCACCTGTTTGAACTTGTTATCAGTATAAAAGACACCTGTCCACAACCTCAAACAGTCACACTCCAAACTCCACTATGGCCAAGACCAAAGAGCTGTCAAAGGACACCAGAAACAAAATTGTAGACCTGCACCAGGCTGGGAAGACTGAATCTGCAATAGGTAAGCAGCTTGGTTTGAAGAAATCAACTGTGGGAGCAATTATTAGGAAATGGAAGACATACAAGACCACTGATAATCTCCCTCGATCTGGGGCTCCACGCAAGATCTCACCCCGTGGGGTCAAAATGATCACAAGAACGGTGAGCAAAAATCCCAGAACCACACGGGGGGACCTAGTGAATGACCTGCAGAGAGCTGGGACCAAAGTAACAAAGCCTACCATCAGTAACACACTACGCCGCCAGGGACTCAAATCCTGCGGTGCCAGACGTGTCCCCCTGCTTAAGCCAGTACATGTCCAGGCCCATCTGAAGTTTGCTAGAGTGCATTTGGATGATCCAGAAGAGGATTGGGAGAATGTCATATGGTCAGATGAAACCAAAATATAACTTTTTGGTAAAAACTCAACTCGTAGTGTTTGGAGGACAAAGAATGCTGAGTTGCATCCAAAGAACACCATACCTACTGTGAAGCATGAGGGTGGAAACATCATGCTTTGGGGCTGTTTTTCTGCAAAGGGACCAGGACGACTGATCCGTGTAAAGGAAATAATGAATGGGCCATGTATCGTGAGATTTTGAGTGAAAACCTCCTTCCATCAGCAAGGGCATTGAAGATGAAACGTGGCTGGGTCTTTCAGCATGACAATGATCCCAAACACACCGCCCTGGCAACGAAGGAGTGGCTTCGTAAGAAGCATTTCAAAGTCCTGGAGTGGCCTAGCCAGTCTCCAGATCTCAACCCCATAGAAAATCTTTGGAGGGAGTTGAAAGTCTGTGTTGCCCAGCGACAGCCCCAAAACATCACTGCTCTAGAGGAGATCTGCATGGAGGAATGGGCCAAAATACCAGCAACAGTGTGTGAAAACCTTGTGAAGACTTACAGAAAACATTTGACCTGTATCATTGCCAACAAAGGGTATATAACAAAGTATTGAGAAACTTTTGTTATTGACCAAATACTTATTTTCCACCATAATTTGCAAATAAATTCATAAAAAATCCTACAATGTGATTTTCTGAGAAAAAAAAAATCTCATTTTGTCTGTCATAGTTGACGTGTACCTATGATGAAAATTACAGGCCTCTCATCTTTTTAAGTGGGAGAACTTGCACAATTGGTGGCTGACTAAATACTTTTTTCCCCCACTGAGGCTCGATCAAGCTAGTCGTCTTGACATACTTTCTTATGTCATTCTCACTGGCAAAAGTTAAGGTGTTGGTAGGGGACAGAATGCGGTCGGACCATCAAATCATTGGCTTATACATTACTCTTACAGAATTTCCACATGGGCGAGGATATTGGAAATGTAATCAGCCTATTGGATGATGACTTGTTTTTAACTAGGACAGAAGACTTTATAACTGACTTTTTCCTACATAACGTAGGTGCAGCAGATCCCCTTTATTGTATGGGACACTTTTTTAAAAATATGCCTTTAGAGGCCATATAATTCAATATTCATCTCTAAAACCAAAGCAGTTTAGGTCAAAAGAGGCCATATTAACAAAGGAAATAGAAGGACTAACAGTACATATACAGTGAGGGGAAAAAAGTATTGGATCCCCTGCTGATTTTGTACGTTTGCCCACTGACAAAGACATGATCAGTCTATAATTTTAATGGTAGGTTTATTTGAACAGTGAGAGACAGAATAACAACAAAAAAATCCAGAAAAACGTATGTCAAAAATGTTATGAATTGATTTGTATTTTAATGAGGGAAATAAGTATTTGACCCCTCTGCAAAACATGACTTAGTACTTGGTGGCAAAACCGTTGTTGGCAATCACAGAGGTCAGACGTTTCTTGTAGTTGGCCACCAGGTTTGCACACATCTCAGGAGGGATTTTGTCCCACTCCTCTTTGCAGATCTTCTCCAAGTCATTAAGGTTTCCAGCCTGACGTTTGGCAACTCGAACCTTCAGCTCCCTCCACAGATTTCCTATGGGATTAAGGTCTGGAGACTGGCTAGGCCACTCCAGGACCTTAATGTGCTTCTTCTTGAGCAACTCCTTTGTTGCCTTGGCCGTGTGTTTAGGGTCATTGTCATGCTGGAATACCCATCCACGACCCATTTTCAATGCCCTGGCTGAGGGAAGGAGGTTCTCACCCAAGATTTGACGGTACATGGCGCCGTCCATCGTCCCTTTGATGCGATGAAGTTGTCCTGTCCCCTTAGCAGAAAAACACCCCCAAAGCATAATGTTTCCACCTACATGGTTGACGGTGGGGATGGTGTTCTTGGGGTCATAGGCAGCATTCCTCCTCCTCCAAACACGGCGAGTTGAGTTGATGCCAAAGAGCTCCATTTTGGTCTCATCTGACCACAACACTTTCACCCAGTTCTCCTCTGAATCATTCAGATGTTCATTGGCAAACTTCAGACGGGCCTGTAAATGTGCTTTCTTGAGCAGGGGGACCTTGCGGGCGCTGCAGGATTTCAGTCCTTCACGGCGTAGTGTGTAACCAATTGTTTTCTTGGTGACTATGGGCCCAGCTGCCTTGAGATCATTGACAAGATCCTCCCGTGTAGTTCTGGGCTGATTCCTCACAGTTCTCATGATCATTGCAACTCCATGAGGTGAGATCTTGCATGGAGCCCCAGGCTGAGGGAGATTTGACAGTTCTTTTGTGTTTCTTCCATTTGCGAATAATCGCACCAGCTGTTGTCACCTTCTCACCAAGCTGCTTGGCGATGGTCTTGTAGCCCATTCCAGCCTTGTGTAGGTCTACAATCTTGTCCCTGACATCCTTGGAGAGCTCTTTGGTCTTGGCCATGGTGGAGAGTTTGGAATCTGATTGATTGATTGATTGCTTCTGTGGACAGGTGTCTTTTATACAGGTAACAAGCTGAGATTAGGAGCACTCCCTTGAAGAGTGTGCTCCTCAGCAAATACTTATTTCCCTAATTAAAATGCAAATAAATTTATAACATTTTTGACATGCGTTTTTCTGGATTTTTTTGTTGTTATTCTGTCTCACTGTTCAAATAAATCTACCATTTAAAATTATTGATTGATAATTTCTTTGTCAGTGGACAAACATACAAAATCAGACAAAAACTGTACAAAAAGAAATGGAGGAACTTATTCAAGAAAGATCAAGTCTAATATATTAGCAAAATAAAGCGAACTGGATGGAATATGGGGGAAAATGCACCAAATAATTTTTTCATCTTCAACATAGAAATTCTACCAAAAATAATTGACTGAAACTTGTTACAAATTGAGTCAACCATGATTCACCAAACAATATTTTGAAAGAGGAAGCAAAGTACTTTAAGCATATGTTTTCATTTCAGTCTCCTCCATCTCCACTAACCAAAGGTAATTGAATGGATTTTTTTCTATTAATAATGTACAATTAACAGCTGTACAGGAACACTCATGTGAAGGCCAAATTACAGAAGAGGAACTTCTTAATGCAATTACAGCCTTTAAGTCTGTGAAAACTCCAGGGTTGGTTGGCATACCAGTTGAGGTATACCAAACCTTTTTTGATGTACTCAGAGAATTAGCATGTTTTAACCACTCCTATATAAATGGTAGATTATCAGATACTCAACAAGGTCTGATTTCATTATTACTGAAACAGGATCCAAGTGGTAAATATAAAGATCCAAAAATTATAGCAAAATGCTTAGCGTATAGAATTAAAAAGGTATTGTCGGATATTATTCATCCTAATCAGACAGGTTTTTTACATGGACGATACATTGGAGATAATATAAGACAAGTACTGGAAACAATAGAACACTATGAAAAATCTGGGAAACCAGGGCTGGTGTTCATAGCTGACTTTGAAAAGGCTTTTGATAAAGTACGACTGGAATTTATATATAAATGCCTGGACTATTTCAATTATGGAGAATCTCTTATACAATGGGTTAGTTATGTATAGTAAATAATGGCTACTTCTCAGAAAGTATTAAACTGTCAAGAGGAGTAAAACAAGGTTGTCCACTATCGGCATATCTATTTTATTATTATTGAAATGTTAGCTATTAAAATCAGATCCAACAATGATATCAAGAGGCTAGAAATCCAGGGCTTAAAAGCAAAGGTGTCATTGTACGCTGATGGTTGATGTTTTTTTTTATAAATCCACAATTTGGATCCCTCCACAGCCTCATAGAGGATCTAGATAATTTTTCAACCAAATTATGATGTGTACTATATTACGTACTAGATCACTAAAAAATTGATATTTTACATTACTGTGTAGTTTACCAATAAAATGGTCTGACTGTGATGTGGACATATGCTTATCCTGAAAGAAATAAGTTCTAACTACAATACATTTTTGAAGAAAGTTAGCAAAAATAGATAAGATCTTGCTACCATGGAAAGGAAAATACCTGTCTATTTGTGGAAAAATATTTTTTATTTTATTATATGAACAAAAAAAATTTCATTTTATTTGGAACGGCAAGCCAGACCAAATTACACGGGCCTATTTATATAGTATTGGTATTGGTATTGGTATTGGTCTTCACCAAGTTCGCTACTTCATTGTTGTGAGATATTTTTGTCAGATGTTACTATGGTATACTGAAGTATAATTACAAGCATTCCATAAGTGTCAAAGGCTTTTATTGACAATTAAATTAAGTTTATGCAAAGAGTCAATATTTGCAGTGTTGACCCTTCTTTTTCAAGACCTCTGCAATCCGCCCTGGCATGCTGTCAATTAACTTCTGGGCCACATCCTTACTAATGGCAGCGCATTCTTGTATAATCAATGCTTGGAGTTTGTCAGAATTTGTGGGTTTTTGTTTGTCCACCCGCCTCTTGAGGATTGACCACAAGTTCTCAAATGGGATTAAGGTCTGGGGACTTTCCTGGCCATGGACCCAAAATGTCGATGTTTTGTTCCCTGAGCCACTTAGTTATCATTTTTGCCTTATGGCAAGGTGCTCCATCATGCTGGAAAAGGCATTGGTCGTCACCAAACTGTTCTTGGATGGTTGGGAGAAGTTGCTCTCTGAGGATGTGTTGGTACCATTCTTTATTCATGGCTGTGTTCTTAGGCAAAATTGTGAGTGAGCCCACTCCCTTGGCTGAGAAGCAACCCCACACATGAATGGTCTCAGGATGCTTTACTGTTGGCATGACACAGGACTGATGGTAGCGCTCACCTTGTCTTCTCCGGACAAGGTGTTTTCCGGATGCCCCAAACATTTGGAAAGGGGATTCATCAGAGAAAATGACTTTACCCCAGTCCTCAGCAGTCCAATCCCTGTACCTTTTGCAGAATACCAGTCTATCCCTGATGTTTTTCCTGGAGAGAAGTGGCTTCTTTGCTGCCCTTCTTGACACCAGGCCATCCTCCAAAAGTATTTGCCTCATTGTGCGTGCAGATGCACTCACACCTGCCTGCTGCCATTCCTGAGCAAGCTCTGCACTGGTGGTGCCCTGATCCTGCAGCTGAATCAACTTTAGGAGACGGTCCTGGCGCTTGCTGGACTTTCTTGGGCGCCCTGACACCTTCACAACAATTGAACCTCTCTCCTTGAAGTTCTTGATGATCCGATAAATGGTTGATTTAGGTGCAGTCTTACTAGCAGCAATATCCTTGCCTGTGAAGCTCTTTTTGTGCAAAGAAATGATGACGGCACGTGTTTCCTTGAGGTTAACCATGCTTAAGAGGAAGAACAATGATTTCAAGCACCACCCTCCTTTTAAAGCTTCCAGTCTGTTATTCTAACTCAATCAGCATGACAGAGTGATCTCCAGCCTTGTCCTAGTCAATACTCTCACCTGTGTTAACGAGAGAATCACTGACATGATGGCAGCTGGTCCTTTTGTGGCAGGGCTGAAATGCAGTGGAAATGTTTTTGGGGGATTAAGTTCATTTTCATGGCAAAGAGGGACTTTGCAATTCATCTGATCACTCTTCATGACATTCTGAAGTATATGCAAATTGCCATCATCAAAACTGAGGCAGCAGACTTTGTGAAAATTAGTATTTGTGTCATTCTCAAATCTTTTGACCACGACTGTAGACCTCTGACTAAAGGCTTCAGTCATACAAAAGTTATACTTAAATCCGAACTGGTTCTCTTGCAGATTCGTAAGAATGTCTCACCCCATGTTCAAGAATTGCCTTTTTCCCTTTATTCAGATTACAACCTCTCACTTTCGGTAATTTGAAAATGAAATCATCTCCAAAATATAGCTATTTTTGAAGTAAGTCATAAATTGGTTGCAATTTCAGTTTAATTCACCAGAAAAGACAGAACAAATAATACAACATATTATGGTTAAAATCAAATATACTAATTGATAAAATGTTATCTTTGTAAAATATATCATAAATAGGACTGGTGGAGTTATGTCACACATGCAGCTAACACAAATATATGGAAATGTCTGCTCTACCCAAAATTACATTTTACATTTACATGTTTAGTCATTTAGCAGACGCTCTTATCCAGAGTGACTTACAGTTAGTGAGTGCATACATTTTCATACATTACAGCCAACTAATTGCAGCATTAACGCAAAAATGGAAGAGGCAAGTGAAAGGGGGAAAAATTGGTCAAAGAAAATTGTGATAAATAAAGTATACCAGTTTCATTTAAGGACCAACAAATTGACAGCTTTGCCATATAGATTGCAAAATAGTTGGGAAGACAATTTCGAATGTACGGTTTCCATGGCACATGGTTTGTGAACTGATACGCAAAACATTTTTTTCTATTTAAATTATGATACGTAATTCTTGCAACCAATAGAACGTTTTTATTTATATATATATATATATATATATATATATATATATATAATCTGCAGCGGAAGAGTATCCCCATATATATATATATATATATATATATGGGGATACAATCTTCCCAGCTCTGCAGATTTAGCTGCAAAGAGACAGAATCATTACATCATTTGTTTTGGTACTGTCCATATGTAGCTTGTGTTTGGTCGCAGATTCAGGAATGGCTGAAGAATTGCAACATTTGCCTGGAGCTAACTCTGCAAATAGCGCTGCTGGGTGATTTGAAAAGTCATAGTCAATTGATCAATAATATAATAATACTTTTAGCAAAAATGTTTATTTAATTTACAATCTGTAGAATCTATGAAAATAGAAAGGTTCAGAACTTTTGTGAAACATCACAGTTTGATTTATATTTAGCATATATTTCTAACTGGGTAGTCTTCAGAGATGGATGGGAGGGGTTGAGGGTAGCTGAAGGATGGGATTAAAAACAAACCAAATAACTATTGTAAAATACATTGTGTCCGTATAATGTATATAGTATGTACAGTGCATTCGGAAAGTATTCAGACCCCTTGACTTTTTCCACATCTTGTTACATTACAGCCTTATTCTAAAATGGATTACATTAAAACTGTTCCTCATCAATCTACACACAATACCCCATAATGACTAAGCAAAAACAGGTTTTTAGAAATGTTTGCAAATTTATTAAAAATAAGAAACATATCTTATTTACATAAGTATTCAGACCCTTTGCTATGAGATTCGAAATTGATCTCAGGTGCATCCTGTTTCCATTGATCGTCCTTGAGATGTTTCTACATCTTGATTGGAGTCCACCTGTGGTAAAGTAAAGTGATTGGACATGATTTGGAAAGGCACACACCTGTCCTATATAAGGTCCCACGGTTGACAGTGCATGTCAGAGCAAAAACCAAGCCATGAGGTCAAGGAATTGTCCCTAGAGCTCCGAGACAGGATTGTGTCGAGGCACAGATCTGGGGAATGGTACCAAAAAATGTCTGCAGCATTGAAGGTCCCCAAGAGCACAGTGGCCTCCATCATTCCTAAACGGAAGAAGTTTGGAACCACCAAGACTCTTCCTAGAGCTGGCCGCCGGGCCAAACTGTGCAATCGGGGGAGAAGGGCCTTTTGTCAGGGAGGTGACCAAGAACCCGATGGTCACTGACAGAGCTCCAGAGTTCCTCTGTGGAGATGGGAGAACCTTCCAGAAGGACAACCATCTCTGCAGCACTCCACCAATCAGGCCTTTATGATAGTGGCCAGACGGAAGCCACTCCTCAGTAAAAGGCACATGACAGCCCGCTTGGAGTTTGCCAAAAGGCACCTAAAGGACTCTCAGACCATGAGAAACAAGATTCTCTGGTCTGATGAAACCAAGATTGAATTCTTTGGCCTGAATGCCAAGTGTCACGTCTGAAGGAAACCTGGCACCATCCCTACGTTGAAGCATGGTAGTGGCAGCATCATGCTGTGGGGATGTTTTTCAGCGGCAGGGACTGGGAGACTAGTCAGCATCGAGGGAAAGATGAAAGGAGCAAAGTACAGAGAGATCCTTGATGAAAACCTGCTCCAGAGCGCTCAGGACCTCAGACGGGTGAAGGTTCACCTTCCAACAGGACATCAACCCTAAGCACACAGCCAAGACAACACAGGAGTGGCTTCGGGGCAAGTCTCTGAATGTCCTTGAGTGGCCCAGCCAGAGCCCGGACTTGAACCCGATCTAACATCTCTGGAGAGTCCTTAAAATAGCTGTGCAGCGACGCTCCCCATCCAACCTGACCGAGCTTGAGAGGATCTGCAGAGAAGAATGGGATAAACTCCCCAAATACAGGTGTGCCAAGCTTGTAGTGTCATACCCAAGAAGACTCCAGGCTGTTATCGCTGCCAAAGGTGCTTCAACAAAGTACTGAGTAAGGGGTCTGAATACTTATGTAAATATGATATTTCCATTTTTTATTTTTATAAATTGGCAAAAAAATCTAAACCTGTTTTTGTGTCGTCATTATGGGGTATTGTGATTAGATTGATGGGGGGGGGGTGGCAATTTAATCCATTTTAGAATAAGGCTGTAACGTAACAAAATGTGGAAAAAGTCAATGGGTCTGAATACTTTCCGAATGCAATGTACTTAAAGCAAATGCCTAAAATGGGTCATAATTTTACAATGAATAGCAGGGACAAACGTTGCTGTTTGTTGGTGGAGCCGTGTTATCCTGTTTAGAATGGTGAATTATGGCATGACATTTATGAAATGTTCGTGTTGTTCTTCGTACAAATGTCAAAGTGCCAAAGCGCTTTACATTTCGTAACTCTGCGCTTTTTATGAGCTGTGCTCATGTCACGTAAACCAGTAGGGTATTAATCGGTTAACTGTGCTGCATGATTTCGAGTTACAGATTAGTTTTACAGGCCACGTCTTGCACAAAAAACGCAGTCAATGCCGAAAGCCATTAAACATTACACTGACAAGTCTCTCTGTAATAACATTCATGGGCTTTGTGAGATTGTAGAAGTTTTCCAGATGTCTAGTAACATTAATTTTAACACTAAATAAAATGTCACATTGCTATTATCCCAGGTTCTGTATCACATTTGAAGAGAAAATAAATCCCATGAAAAATTGCAGCTGCAGCAGAATTATTTCATGATGTCATGGGCCTGTCTCAGACACACTACTAGAGTATGGTTTTGGTATCTTCTTGGCAGAACACCTCAGTCTCTTATTTTGGCGTCATTTCCAGTACACATCCAGAGTCCTGTTCAGTAGGGAGGAAATGTTTTGAAACAGGGAGGCGTTACCTGAACTTGTCCAAAAAGAACCATTGCAAAACGTTTTGCTACGGTGTGCCCTACTGAACATGACCCAAGAGTTCCAAACCCAGCAGTTGGCCATGCTGTGGAGTGTTGAGTAGAGCTGTTTTAGTGAGCTGAACATCTGCTCTACTGGGTGTGCCGGTGGTCTGTCTTCCAGGATAGCATCTTAATTCCCTGTGCCAACAAAAGGGACGATTGATATCAGGCCCCTGTCAACCATGATAGTAATGGCACCTAAGGCGCCATAATGGAACATCACTCATTATAATGGCACAGGTGTGAGGGGAGAACCGTATAGATTTGAGAGAAGATGGGTTGAAGATCCAGCCTATTCTTGTCTTTTTCTAGTGGATACAGAGTAGACCTGAAGAGGAAAATGTGGCTGAGACCAACGAGGACTGTGGGAGATTGTGGTCTGGGTGTGGCTACTGTTCAGCTCGATACACCCTCAGAGTAGAGAGAACTCACACAATCCAGCAGCAAGGGTAGTAGCTCAATCTGTCAGTTTGTGGATGATTATGAAGGGAAAGGGAACCCCATACTGATGGGTCTGCAAGGCACAGTGAGTTAATGTTGGAAGTTAGAGGTATTCCCTCAGGTTTTATTAAACCCTGCAACTTTCACAAGGGGGGTATGACCCCAGACACCCCTCAAGTCCCCTCCCCAATAATCCAACAGTTGTTTGGTTTAAATGAGGCTGACAGTGATTAACTGTGTTATGTCAAGTTTATTCGCTGGCAGTTTCTCACTCGATTTAATGTTCCACTTGGTCCCCAGCAGTCGACGCAGTGGAACAGTGCAACGAGTCCCTGCGTTATCACAATGTGTTTTTAAAAACCCATGACACCGGGGACCACACAGCACTACACTCACTATCTCCTGTGAAGTGATACACCTTTGTTACTGGGAATGTGTGAAATGAATAGGCCTATTACAAATGTAAATACTGTCTTAATTCCTTGACTGACCAAATTGTATTTTTTATTTGAAGAAAACTGTGTGATTAAAATGCACACTCATTGTGCTGCCACAAATCTACTAATGGCCAGGCAGATTACATTTCTGATTTTCTTTGCCTATAGGCTGCTAACTAACTTGACTTTCTAAAGTCCCCTCATTGTATTACTTAGATACAGCCAACTCTAGATGTTAAAATCAGTCCGGCGTTTCCTTATCATCGTTTATATTTCTCACTTTGGCTATGACCTCATGATATTTTCATGTTTCTATCTAACAAATTAGTTCTACCAAAGTATTTGTCTCTCCAAATGTACTGAGATTAACCACAATGACATAACCGACTCTTAAAGTAAACACATTTGTGGTGACTGGGGTGGAGTCATCGGTCTTGGCGAGTAATGATCCATTCTGCTATCTCTATATGGTAGGAGGCCTAAACAGTTTATTTCATGTTTGCGGTCACTTCCTGGGGGAAGTTAACCTGGCTTACAGTTTGTCAGGAATGGAGGGAAACCAGATCAGCGGAGGAAGATCATTTCAACCTGATTAGTGGAAATGGCTACATTAACACGGGTAAAAAAATAAGAAACACCATAACTTTAGGCTTTTTGTGCACTCTGTGTCCGCAGACAGATGACACATGTAGCTAGAATCTGTTTTGGAGAGATTGTACTTTTGGTTTGTTGCAAATTAAACAGTATTTGCGGTTGTCATTGGCAGTCCTCTCAAGAATGAAAATATGTATTATTTCTGGCTATTTGAATTCTAACAAAAATATATATTAATTTAAGCCTTAACATATCAGTCATTGCATTCCTATATTATTATATGCAGTATTGTTTTATTGAATTTTTATTAATTTACTGAACATTATAAGCCTTCTGTCTTGGCATGTATGAAAATGTAAGTAATTGTCAAAAAAAATTATCCAAATGTATACATAGCTCGTGTTTTATTTTCATTAGGAAGGCACTTTGAGTCTCTTGGTCAGTATTGTTTCTCTGGTATTCCTGTATGAGGGAACGTAATAACTTAGGCTAACTCTCCCGGCGACTGAAAGAGCAAGAGCAAAATAACACATGCCTACTCTCCCATGTCTTAAGATTGGCTCATAAATTCTATACGTTCTATAAGTTAGTCTTTAGTAATTATGGAGCAGGTTTTTCGAAATAAACATTTTGTCTATTGCTTTGTGTAATGAATTGGGTTTTGTTAGGCCGTTTTAGCTGACAGAATTGGGCCTGGTCCTTACACACAATGTCTTACCAAATAGTCAGTATTTTTTAGTGTTCTTGCAACTCATCAAACCATGTGTTTCTAGTATTTCTAGGGATATACTGTATGTTCATTATTTGCACACGTCTTGAAAAAAATAAATCCATAATAGGTCCAAGAGTTTTAAAACTGTCACCTGTATGACTATGCAACGATAGAAGACAAAAATGATTGTTTGTCTTTGTATGCCCCGTCAGTCATGACAGCACAGAGAAACCTTCGTTAATTGCTTTATCTTCAGTTCTCCCCATTGTCAGGTTTACTTAGTGTCCTGCCACTCCCCGGCCCCAGTGTGTTAATGTTGGCTAGTCTGACTCTGACAGATGATTGATAACCACTCCCAAGTGTGCAGGATCCAAAGGATTAGCACAGTTTACTTCTGGTAGCATGCCTTCGCTCTAAATAAAGGAAATTAATAATGTGCTGACACCTACAAGACAGCCATGTGTATGCGTGCGGAGAGACGTTCCAGACTCTTATGTCATGACATATACGGTAACTTTTTCCCAGTTATGTGGTGCCAACATTCTTAGAATGATTCACAAAAAAATCACAAAACACTGTCCCAAAATGTGCCTTTCTCTTGGAAATGGCTATGGATGGTGACTGGCCTTTTATATTTTGGTCACTATGACTTAATATATGATTAATAATACTGGAGGGCACTGTTGACATTGCTCTTCAGAACACACACATGCACGTACACACACTCTCTCGCTCACACACACGCACGCACACACACACACACCCCTAAATCAGGGGTCATGAGAACAGGAGAAAACACTGACAGCTTGAATTAAGTTCATACAAAGAGCAAAACTCGAGGGGGACGAGAGGAATTCAACACCGTACAGTAGCCTACTACCTCCTCCGGCTCCCATGGACACGTATGCACCAGATACCGGGCGTGGCCGCCTTGTCACACAAAGCCAGTAATAAACTGGGAAGCTATTGCTTTCAGCAGCAAGACCCCCAGATGACCTTCCCTTGTGACCCTGGCGTGAACCCGTATTGAGGAAGGGGAGAAGTGAAACGCCTGGTATCACCGGAGTTGAATGCACGGAGACAGGCACGATGGCTAGAAAGGAAGGCACTATCATTGTACCCATTCCGTAAATGAGCGTGGTTTTGACAGACCTAGGTTTTAGGCCCATGTGTGCAACTTAAAGGCCTGATTTATAATTAAATATGTAATTACATGATATGTCATGGCTTTCTCTCAGCAGACATCCATACTTCGGGGTAGAGCTGGGCTCTTTTGACTTACTTGGGTCATGTAGAGCTAAATGTGCATGGCTTCAGGGTGCAGCTGTACTAGGTCTACGTTATGGAATGTGTGACACTGAGCTGTAATCGCACCTGGAAATGGAGGCCTTGGGTCTCTGAATTAGGGTTGCAAAGCTACTGGTAATTTACCAAAGTTACTGGAAACTTTTTGGTAATTAACAGAATCTATGGCAATCTATCGTAACTTTGGTAATTTATACTTGAATAACATTTTTTAAATGTATTTTATATATATATATATATATATATATATGAGAGATAGATAGATGTGTATATGTGTGTTTATATATATATATATGTTTTTGTTTTGTTTTTATATCTGTGTCCATATTGTCCATGAGTTTCTAGTAGATAGACCATATAGTTCAAGAGAAAATAGCCTAATTAATGAAAAAAGTATAATCAACAATGGCATTATTTTCAATGCTCTGCAACTCTTCCAACTATTTAGTCCACTATTTAATCCATCTAATATGGATTAAATAAAACATTTTCCTCATCAATCTACACACAATACCCCATAATGACAAAGGGAAAACAGGTTTTTCGCTTTGTCATGAGGTCGAGCCATGAGGTCGAAGGAATTGTCCGTAGAGCTCCGAGACAGAATTGTGTCTAGTCACAGATCTGGGGAAGGGTACCAAAACATTTCTGCAGCATTGCAGGTCCCCAAGAACACACTGACCTCCAACATTCTTAAATGGGCAATCGGGGTAGAAGGGCCTTGGTCAGGGAGGTGACCAAGAACCCGATGGTCACGCTGACAGAGCTCCAGAGTTCCTCTGTGGAGATGAGAAAACCTTCCAGAAGGACAACCATTTCTGCAGCACTCCACCAATCAGGCCTTTATGGTAGATTGGCCAGACATAAGCCACTCCTCAGTAAAAGGCATATGACAGCACGCTTCGAGTTTGCCAAAAGGCACCTAAAGGACTCTCAGACCATGAGAAATAAGATTCTCTGGTCTGATGAAATCAAGATTCAACTCTTTTGCCTGAATGCCAAGAGTCACGTCTGGAGGAAACCTGGCACCATCCCTATGGTGAAGCATGGTGGTGGAAGCGTCATGCTGACTAGGAGACTAATCAGGATCGAGGGAAAGATGAATGGAGCAAAGTACAAAGAGATCCTTGATGAAAACCTGCTCCAGAGCGCTCAGGACCTCAAACTGGGGCAAAGGTTTACCTTCCAACAGGACAACTACCCTAAGCACACAGCCAAGACAACGCAGGAGTGGCTTCGGGACAAGTCTCTCTGAATGTCCTTGATTGGCCCAGCCAGAGCCCGGACTTGAGCCCGATCGAACATCTCGAGAGACCTGAAAATAGCTGTGCAGCAATGCTCCCCATCCAACCTGACAGAGCTTGAGAGGATCTGCAGAGAAGAATAGGAGAAACTCCCAAAATACAGTTGTGCCAAGCTTGTAGCGTCATACCCAAGAAGACTCGAGGCTGTAATCGCTGCCAAAGGTGCTTCAACAAAGTACTGAGTAAAGGGTCTGAGTACTTATGTAAATGTGTTATTTCTATTATTTATTTATTTATTTTATATATTAATGTGCTGCATTTTCTAAAAACCAGTTTTTGCTTTGTCATTATGGGTATTGTGTGTAGATTGATGGGGGGGAAAAAGCAATTTAATAAATTTTAGAATAAGGCTGTAACGTAACAAAATGTGGAAAAAGTGAAGGGGTCTGAAAACTTTCAGAATGCACTGTATGTGATAAGGCCACACAGAGGGCCAGAGGTAATTACAGACACCTGTGACAATATGAAGTACCCAAATGGGCCACTAGATGTCTTGTGATAGAAACATACCAAAATTCTGGTAGTTTACTGGTAAACTTAGAATGTTTCCAGTAATATACCCTCCCTTTGCATCCCTAATTTCCTCCCCCGACAGGACATCAAAAGGAGAGACATTTATTTAGAAAAAGGTGCCTTAACTTAACGTGACACACAACAATTCAATTATGTTGCCAATTATCTATATCAGGCAGACCCTGAGTGTATCTTGAGCTAGTGTAAACCTTTATCTTTTCTGTGCAAGTCCAGATATGAGGTTCGCCCTGTCTGTGTAACCTTGTGTAAAGTCAATCATGCTATCTGTGAATTTGCTGACATGTTACGCTGCATTTTCTCCACAGTCGACCTGGAGCATATGAGGACAGTGAAGGCTGACAAACACCAGCGCTTCTGCCAAGAGAACAGCCTCATCAGTCAGTTCGTATCAGCCAAGTCTGGAGACTCAGTGAGTCAGTTTACCCAATAAATCACATCAAAAGTGACGCACATGCACCAAGAAAATGACATGTAAAACCTACCACTGAAATACTCTTGTTTGCTGTGAAGAAGATGAGACTAAACAAAATTGATGCGGTGCAATATTTGTTTATTTGTGCACATTGAAAGCATATTCTATATTCCTGCTCATGTCTCCTCTCTTTCCCTTTCCCGCCCTGCCTTCCCTTCAGGTGTTCCTGGCATTCCAGAGAGTGGCTGCAGAGATTCTGGGGGTGAAGCTCAACAAAGCAGAGATGGAGCAGTCCCAGGTGAGCCTTCATTAGGCCTTTTCTCTCACGTTTCCCATAGAGAATTATGTAGCAGCCCCTGGAGTCATGTTGCCATTTTTTAGACGGTTTCTTATAACCACACGCATGTACACGAGGTCAAACAAAGTGTGTCAGGGCACGAGTTCACCGCACACTGTAGAGGATGCTTGTTACTCCTGTGACGCTGTACCTGTGACTGACACTGTCCATCTGTAAATTCAGCCACGTTGATGACGTTAGAGCCCAATGGTGCGTGAAACGAGAGGTCAAGAGGTTGGCGGTGTAGGGTAGGAAGGTTTGGCTGCATCTTCGGATTTATTGCGTTTATCTCCCCCTGATGTGGGCTGAACAGGTCCTCCGAGCTCGGCCTCTTCGAACCAGCCAGACAAGGTGGCCCCGTCACTGGTGGCAGCAGTGGGATTACGCAGGGCATCTCCCCAAGAGGCATTAATCCTGGCTGTGATATGACTGGCTGGTGCCGCGCTGGCTAGAGAGCGGCTGATAAGTCTGGGGCTATGGGGAGGTCAGGACCCCCAGAGAAATGAGAGGACCAAGGGAGCGAAGGCTAGGAGATGACTCTCAAATACACTTCCACCCCTACCCTGCCCCTTCTGCTGTCAACAGACAGAGGCTAATGAAGGTGTTCATCTCCGCTCCCCTCTGTCACATCCCATGATAGCTTCCTCAATAAACCCAAGTGCTTTAATCCAAGCTAAACAAGCCGGATGAGTGGTCTGATCTGTCAGTCAAGATGCCTGTCACAGAAACGTAATCTATGATGTCCATGTGTCACTCCAGGGATGCAAGTTCTCTGAAGATATCTTTCTAAATAAAATAAGTAGAGTAAAGACTATCCCACTTCAATGGTGTATCTTCATCTTGGATAGAGAATGGGTTAGGTTTGGGGATAAGACTTTGTGGTTACAGTAGTTGAAGGCCTCAACATTCACTGGAGAAAGAAAAAATAAGTAGAAAGAAATTGAGGAAAATAGAAATGTTTTTGAATTGTCTGTTTTTCTACCTTGTGCAGTGCTAACAATGGTTGGAATTATGTTCTGAGTTGTAGGCATTTGGGGATGGAGGTCAGGGGGCAGCTCTAGGGTCTCGTTGGGGGGCCAGAAAAGCCTCATTATCAGCTGTCGGGTTTAGAGAGCTGTGCATGGGGGTCAGAGCCCCTGGCAAGATCTTATTGGCTTGGGAGCCCACTCCATCATTGTCCCTTGTCTGGAAGAACAGATACTGGGGCCGCTGATCACTCATGGGGTCTGACAAAAGGCATCGGCAGCTCATTAATCAACCAACCAGGGCCTGGGTTCAACCACGATGTCTGGTCTTTGCTGGCTCCCCAATCCAGGTCTGAGGTCTAATTGTAAGTTCAGAACCTGTCCTGTTACTGGTACTCAATATCCAGGGCCCGTATTCATAAAGTGTCTCAGGAGTGCTGATCTAGAATCGGTTTTGCCTTTTAGATCATAATGAATTAGATGACATGGACAGAGAGGGGAACTGATTCTAGATCAGCACTCCTATTCTGAGATGTTTTCTGAATATTAGCCCAGATGAGCTCAGTTGGATTTCTGACAGGGTTGGCTGTAAGATCACTTTCACTCAGAGCTACATCACCAAGTCAAGAATAGGTAAAGGTGATAGCTATACCTTTCCTCATTGAAGATGTAACGATTGATTTAAAACTTGGCATGGTAAAATGTTAGTAGAAGAGGAGCCGAGGATGCACACCCAAATAAAAGTGCAGACTAACGGCTTAAACTTTAAGAAAATAAAAAAAGTCTCACTCGCTACAATACTCCCAGATCTTTATTGAATGGATAAACCAATATTTGGCACACACAATTCATATCTGTCTGGGAGTATTATAATATCTGAGTGTTCTTCATTTTGTACATGACGAAATGTTTCACAAATGTATTTTGGTCATGGACATTTTCCTACGTAAACCCCGGAGCTTCTCATTTGTTTATTCTCCTGTTCAAATCCATTTCTCACGTTTCTTTCTCATTTTTCTCACTGTCACCTCCACGACCCTGTCTTCACCTCTCCCCATCCTCCATTCCAACCAACTGTACCTCCCGTCTGCATCTTTGTTTTCTTTCCTGTCCTCTCTCTCCTTTCCATCCTCACCTCCTCTACCCACGCGTCTTCCTTTTTATCCATTTACCCTGATTTCCCTCTCCATGTCTCTCTCTCCTGCCTGGTTTTGTCTCCTTCCATCTCTCCATTGGTGTGTGCTGCTCAGAGGATCGTGAAAGCTGAGCTGGTGGACTACCCTCAGGACGAAGTCCCCATTAGACAAGAGACCAATCAGAGCAAAATCTGTTCGGTTCAGTAGTTGGAAGTATGTCTATACACAGTCACACATAGATATATTTATCTCCTGAAATATACTGTATCTATTAGTGCCTGGTATAAAACCACAAGAGCACCTTACGAAGTGGTAGTGGTAGAGGTTGTTGTTGTATTTTAATTGTGGGAATTAAAGTGGAACTGACAGCGTTTTAGCAAAATCAAATCGTATTAAAATCTGTTCATATACACCCACAGGTGTATAGAGAAGCGAGCACTTAGATATGGTCATCTTCACAATTTCGTACTTTCATAGAATGTTTGAGAATACTGTAGCTCTGATTGGCTATGGCGCACCAGTCTGTGTAGAGTCCGGTCCTGGACAAGAATGACATGTTTTATTGCAGTGTCTATCCATTGTACAAACGCTCGGCCGCTTTCCAACTCCATATTGCTATAGAATTTTCATAAATGCCTTTAAGGCATTTTAGCTTGCTAAATAATTAGCTACATAATTAGATAAGCTAGCCTATTAGCAACGTTATGACTGACTTGTGGTCATTGCCATTGCTAGTTTGATTGCATTGACATTCCCTGCCTTAGTTAAATTCGTCCGTTTATGTCTAAAACATTGAGTCATTGAAACTGAAACAGTGCATCCCGAAGGGCTGGAGGCAGCAAACAATGTACCAGACCAGCTGTGATTTACAACCTGATAGCAATATTTGTTGGACTACCAAGAAAAGTGTTGGTGAATTAGCTATATTAATCATGCGTTGAACTGCATCCATGTATTCTGCCAACAATGCCTTACTCTACATCATGACATATAACCTATTTTTAAAACCTCTTATAAAGTTGGTTTTGTAGCATAAACTGGGATTTTTTATATTTTTGACTGATATTATGATTGTCCGTTTCATATCTGCAAAGTAGTTAATGCTGTCAGTTCCACTTTAAGTTAGTTATTAGTTAGTTTGTAATTAATGAAGGAAAGTTTGATTTAGGCTAGTCCTACAATAGTTTGGTACTAAAAAGATATTATCATTGAGAAGAAAAACATGAGAAGATGTTGCCAGGAATTTTCGACTATTTTAGTGGGCTGCATTAGTATGATCCAGAGAAGTGGGCTTGGCCCCCGGACAGAGTTTGTGTCAGACTGACCTTTGTTTGACCTGTTTCTACGCTTGTGATTGGCATTGAGCTGGCTGCATCTGCAAAAAGACTGTAGAGCAGATCTTTACCATAGAGCAGAATTTCCATCTTTATTTTTACCATAACATTCATCCATTAACTTGTATACTTCAGTTTACATGTTTTTCCTGAATGTGACAAATTAAATGTATTTGAATTATACAAGTAAGGTCTGGGGCCTGGGAAGGAAGACCTGGGACCTGTTTTATGTGATCCATATAGATTTCTGGCCTATGCAGGAACAAATGGCAAATATTTAGTAGTATCAATTAGGTAAATTAATCTCAAATTGTATAATTGGTGTTTAAAATCGCTCCTCCATTTCCTGGTTGCTAAAACTCTAATAGTTCGCCTAATTTCAGTTTATGTGACAAAATAAGCTAGTATAGTGTAGAGAATCATTGTACCATCTGAACCGCTGTGAAATATATTTTCCATAGCCAGAAATATTGTTGTTTTCAGCTATTTCAAGCTGTTGTACAAAACCGAAAGTAAAAGACACGAAAACAACATTTTAAAAACGGGAAGCACAGAAATAGCGCACATAGAACTGATATACCGCTTCTTAGACTTGCTTTCAAGTAGAATGATAGATCTATAACTCACATTTCCTATGTGAATTTGGTCAGGTCGCCCAAAAAGTTACATATTGCCACTTTAAAATCAGATGGATTTTCTAGTATGGTGGCAACTTTCTCATATTTTGCCTCTGTTTATGTCTTTCTTTGTCTATGTGTCTCCATAGCGTGTGGTGAAGGCAGACATCGTGAACTACAGTCAAGAACCTGTGGCGAGGACAGTCAACCCCCCGCGCAGCTCCATGTGTGCGGTGCAGTGACCCCCTCTCTCCCCCACCTGCCCTCTTGCCCCTCCACAAACGGACTAAAGCAGTGAGGGCTTCTGACCAGCAGGCTGCCCCCAACACACTGGCCCATAGCCAGAGCAGGGGAATTGAGCCAGCTTGGTTTATTCTGCTGCACACACACACACACACACACACGCACACACACACACTCCTCCCTTCTCTCTCTCAACACACAAGTCTTTAGAAAGGCTTTATCAGTATTTCCTTTTTTGATTTTTTTCTGTGTCATCGGACCAAGTACTGCATATTTTAAGATTTGAATGTGAGGATCTCTCCCTCTGTATGTACAGTTATTTAAAGGGACCCCACAGTATATTCCTGGCTTCAATACATGTAATATATTTTCATGAATGATTTCTTGAGTAGTAATCAGCTTTGGTTGCAGCATACATCTGTTTAAACATGAAGATATGCTGAAAGCAAATGGGACCTCCACTTTTTTAGCAGTTTAAACACATTTGTCAATATTTCTTTAGTTTTGGGCAACTGTTACTCTTTTTGTCCTTGTTTTTTTTCTACTGTTTTCATTATTCAATTATTCTTCAAAGGACCATTTGATTGTATATATACTCAATAAAAATATAAACGCAACATGTAAAGTGTTGGTCCCATGTTTGATGAGCTGAAATAAAAGATCCCCAGAAATGTTCCATACGCACAAATAATGTATTTCTCTAAAATGTTGTGCAACTCCACATCTGGCTTCTTCACCTGTGGGATCGTCTGAGACCAGCCACCCGGACAGCTGATTAAAGTATTTCTGTCTGTAATAAAGCCCATTTGTGGGGAAAACTGGCTGCGCCCCTCCCCAGTTATGTGAAGTCCATAGATTAGGGCCTAATGAATTTATTTCAATTGATTGATTTCCTTAAATGAACTAACTCAGTAAAATCTTTGAAATTGTTGCATGTTGCGTATAATATTTTTGTTCAGTATATATTTTTACCTTGACAATGGACATTTAAGTATGTATTGGTGCAGCTTAAATGTATGACAATTAATATCTGTATGTTTGTAGCCTTTTTCAACTGTCCGTTGTAGAACAGAAAAGTCTGCAATGAAGAACTGCTTTGACACAAGGTGCTTCGTAGGATCATCGTTTTGACCAAACAAGCGGAGTTATAGGCATGTGTTGTTTTGTACAGATACTCATCCCTCAAGTCGGTTTATCTTGCAGTTTGTATTTGTCCCAAATATTTTTTTGACTAATATGGTGTACTTGCACACGGAGGATGTCAACATTGTACCAGAAGCTTGTACAACAGAAAATACATAACAAAACATGACGACATAGTTGGATTTTACTCTGTAAACCATGGTGTTCGCCTTGTATAAATTGTCTTTATAAATGATATATGCATTGCTTTGTGGAAGATCTTATTTTCAACGCTGCTCACATTTCAGTGAGATGTAAAGAGCTTCTCTCATTGGATGGAATAGGCTCTGTACTCTATTACTTTTGGTCATAAAAAGAAAGTATCAAAAAGTAAAGTATGAAAAAATTATGTTATATACTCTGTACACTTAGAAAATGGTTGTCTAGTAAACATTAAAAAGTGGTACAGACATTGTGTGTTTGTATATGAAAAATAAAACTGCTGTTGAAAACAAGTGCAATAGTTTGTAATTATTAGGCTACTGGTATATAGTTTGTGCAACGTTGTGCCCCCTACTTGGAATTCTGGAAATAAGTAGTATGTTAGTGTGTGTGTGTGTGTTTACACTTGTAATTGATTGACATGATTTGACTCTACAGATGACTGATCACCAGGGGATTTTCCAACATATTGCTGTATATTTGTCTGGACACACAAAGTGCTTAATTTGTGCAGATTTAAATCGACTCCGGACAGAGGATCCAAATGCCAGTATAAGATGTAAACTGTATTAATAATCACTTAAATAGTCTGGTCTTTTGTCGTCGCCACAAACCTGTGAGGGTTTTTGTTTCAGGTATATCTTTCTTGCTGAGTCAAAGTCACTAAAACCTTTCTATAGGCCTACTTTTAGACATTTAAGGTGATGGAAAAAAAAAATGGGTGTCTTTTTTTAACAAATATAAAGGAGGGAACGAATTTGTCCACCTTAGCCTACCTGTTGCATTTTTCATCTAGATAAAGAAATCATTGCCTTGTAAAGAAAAGTGAGCCATTGCAACATAGACACAGCTGGAGTCATTTATTTATTTATTATTATTTTTTATTTCACCTTTATTTAACCAGGTAAGCCAGTTGAGAACAAGTTCTCATTTACAACTGCGACCTGGCCAAGATAAAGCAAAGCAGTGCGGAAAAAACAACAGAGTTACATATGGAATAACAATACGTACAGTCAATAACACAATAGAAAATATATATACAGTGTGTGCAAATGTAAGTTATGGAGGTAAGGCAATAAATAGGACATAATACTAAATTATAATTGTAATTATTTTGCACTAACACTGGAGTTATAGATGTGCAAATAGAGATACTGGGGTGCAAATGAGCAAAATAAATAATGTAAATAACAATATGGAGATGAGGTAGTTGGGTGGGCTAATTACAGATGGGCTGTGTACAGGTGCAGTGATCGGTAAGCTGCTCTGACAACTGATGCTTAAAGATAGTGAGGGAGATAAGTGTCTCCAGCTTCAGAGATTTTTGTAGTTCGTTCCAGTCATTTGCAGCAGAGAACTGGAAGGAATGGGACCAAAGGAGGTGTTTGCTTTGGGGATGACCAGTGAGATATACCTGCTGGGACACTACGGGTGGGTGTTGCTATGGTGACCAATGAGCTAAGATAAGGCGGGGATTTGCCTATAAGGGATTTATAGATGACCTGGAGCCAGTGGGTTTGGCGACGAATATGTAGTGAGGGCCAGCCAACGAGAGCGTACAGGTCACAATGGTGGGTAGTATATGGGGCTTTGGTGACAAAACGGATGGCACTGTGATAGACTACATCCAATTTGCTGAGTAGAATGTTGGAAGCTATTTTGTAAATGACATCGCCGAAGTCAAGGATCGGTAGGATAGTCAGTTTTACGAGGGCATGTTTAGCAGCATGAGTGAATGAGGCTTTGTTGCGAAATAGGAAGCCGATTCTAGATCTAACTTTGGATTGGAGATGCTTAATGTGAGTTTGGAAGGAGAGTTTACAGTCTAACCAGACACCTAGGTATTTGTACGTATTCGCCGAGAGTAGTGATTCTAGTCGGGCAGGCGGGTGCAAGCAGCGTTCGATTGAAGAGCATGCATTTAGTTTTACTAGTGTTTAAGAGCAGTTGGAGGCCACGGAAGGAGTATTGTATGGCATTGAAGCTCGTTTGGAGGTTTGTTAACACAGTGTCCAATGAAGGGCCAGATGTATACAAAATGGTGTCGTCTGCGTAGAGGTGGATCTGAGAGTCACAAGCAGCAAGAACGACATCATTGATATACACAGAGAATAGAGTCGGCCCGTGAATTGAACCCTGTGGCACCCCCATAGAGATTGCCAGAGGTCCAGACAACAGGCCCTCCGATTTGACACATTGAACTCTATCTGAGAAGTAGTTGGTGAACCAGGCGAGGCAGTCATTTGAGAAACCAAGGCTATTTAGTCTTTCAATAAGAATGCAGTGATTGACAGTCAAAAGCCTTGGCCAGGTCAATGAAGACGGCTGCACAGTACTATCTTTTATCGATCGCAGTTATTATATCGTTTAGGACCTTGAGCGTGGCTGAGGTACACCCATGACCAGCTCGGAAACCAGATTGCATAGCGGAGAAGGTACAGTGGGATTCTAAATGGTCGGTGATCTGTTTGTTAACTTGGCTTTCAAATTCTTTTGAAGGGCAGGATGGATATAGGTCTGTAACAGTTTGGATCTAGAGTGTCACCCCCTTTGAAGAGGGGGATGACCGCAGCAGATTTCCAATCTCTGGGGATCTCAGACGATATGAAAGAGAGCTTGAACAGGCTTGTGTTAGGGGTTGCGACAATTTCGGCAGCTAATTTGAGAAAGAAAGGGTCCAGCTTGTCTAGCCCAGCTGATTTGTAGGGGTCCAGATTTTTCAGCTCTTTCAGAACATCAGCTATCTGAATTTGGGTGAAGGAGAAGTGGGGGGCGGCATGGGCAAGTAGCAGTGCAGGGTGCAGAGCTGGTGGCCGGGTTAGGTGTAGCCAGGTGGAAAGCATGGCCAGCCGTAGCAAAATGCTTGTTGAAATGTTCGTAGATTTATCGGTAGTGACAGTGTTTCCTAGCCTCAGTGCAGTGGGCAGCTGGGAGGAGGTGCTCTTATTCTCCATGGACTTTACAGTCTCCCAAAACTTTTTGGAGTTAGTGCTACAGGAAGCACATTTCTGTTTGAAAAAGTTAGCCTTTGCTTTCCTAACTGATTGTGTATATTGGTTCCTGACTTCCCTGAAAAGTTGCATATCGCACGGGCTTTTCGATGCTAATGCCGTACGCCACAGGATGTTTTTGTGCTGGTCAAGGGCAGTCAAGTCTGGGGTGAACCAGGGGCTATATCTGTTCTTAGTTCTGAAATGTTTGAATGGGGCATGCTTATTAAAGATGGAGAGGAAAGCACTTTTAAAGAACAACCAGGCATCCTCTACTGACGGAATTAGGTCAATATCCATCCAGGATACCCGGGCCAGGTCAATTAGAAAGGCCTGCTCACTGAAGTGTTTTAGGGAGCGTTTGACAGTGATGAGGGGTGGTCGTTTGACCGCGGACCCATTACGGACGCAGGCAGTGATCGCTGAGATCCTGGTTGAAGACAGCGGAGGTGTATTTAGAGGGTAAGTTAGTCAGGATGATATCTATGAGGGTGCCATTGTTAACGGATTTAGGGTTGTACCTGGTAGGTTCCTTGATAATTTGTGTGAGATTGAGGGCATCTAGTTTAGATTGTAGGACGGCCGGGGTGTTAATCATATCCCAGTTTAGGTCACCAAGCAATACGAACTCTTGAGGATAGATGGGGGGCAATCAATTCACATATGGTGTTCAGGGCACAGCTGGGGGCTGAGGGGGGTCTGTAGCAAGCGGCAACAGTGAGAGTCTTATTTCTGGAAAGGTGGATTTTTAGAAGTAGAAGCTCAAACTTGGGCACAGACCTGGATAGTATGATAGAGCTCTGCAGGCTCTCTCTACAGTAGATTGCAACTCCGCCCCCTTTGGCAGTTCTATCTAGACGGAAAATATTGTAGTTGGGAATGGACATTTCAGAATCTTTGGTGGCCTTCCTAATCCAGGATTCAGACACTGCTAGAACATCAGGGTTGGCTGAGTGTGCTACCGCAGTGAATAACTCAAACTTAGGGAGGAGGCTTCTGATGTTAACATGCAAGAAACCAAGGCTTTTGCGAGTACAGAAGTCAACAAATGATAGCGCCTGGGGAGCAGGAGTGATACTGGGGGCTACAGGGCCTGGGTTAACCTCTATATCACCAGAGGAACAGAGGAGGAGTAGAATAAGGATACGGCTAAAGGCTTTAAGAACTGGTCTTCTAGTGCGTTGGGTACAGAGAAAACAAGGGGCCGATTTCCGGGCGTTGTAGAATAGATTCAGGGCATTATGTACAGACAAGGATATGGAAGGATATGAGTACAGTGGAGGTAAACCTAAGCGTTGGGTAAAGATGAAAGAGATAGCATCACTGGAGGCACCGATTGAGTCGGTCTCTGCGTGTGTGGGGGGTGGGACAAAGGATCTATCTGAGACAGGTTGAGCAGGACTGGGGGCTCTACATTGAAAAAGTACAGTTAGAACTAACCGAAACAGCAATAGGCAAGGCATATTGACATGGGAGATTGGCATAAAGCAGTCACAGGTGTTATTCGAGAGAGCTACGACATCAGCTGGTAATGGCGACGAAAGTTTGAGCTGAGGCTAAACAGATCAACAGGATGGGGTACCGTATAAAGGAACAGTCCAGCAGGCATCAGCTGTGTAGCTGAGTGATCATAAGGTCCAGTGAACAGCGATAAGTAAGTCCGGGAGCAGTTCAGTGGCTGCTACGCTACAGGCGAGCTGGAGGCACGGCTGTTGATTGCGTGTGCTAGCGGGCCGGGGCTAGCAGATGGATCTTCGTGGTCGTCGCAACGGGAAGCCTGTTGAAACCACAGTCGATTACGTCGGCAGAACAGTCGGGATGGATCGGCGGGGCTCCGTGTCAACACTAGGAGGTCCCGTCCGGTTGACAGAGAGGTAAATAGCCGGGAGATGGGCCTGGCTCGAGGCTAGCTCAAGGCTAACTGGGGTTAGCTTCAGGACAGTGGTGATTAGTGGTGATTAGCCAACAACGACAACAGCCATTCGGTTGCAGCTAGCTAGTTGCGATGATCCAGTGTTAAGGTCCAGCGATTCAGTGATTCCGGCAGAAAATCCGATATGCTCTGGCTCGATAGCGCGATGTGCAGACTGGCCGATAATTGTCCAGGCTAGAGCTGGCTGGTAGGTAGTGCAGGCCATGGCCACGGACAATGGTGAAACCCGCTAACGGTGGCTAATAGCAAGTAGCTAGTTAGCTGGCTAATTTCAGCCAGAGGTTCTGAATAAAAATGTATGAAGAAATAATAGAATCCGTTCCACATTGGGTGAGGCGGGTTGCAGGAAAGTATATTTAGTTAAAGGATGGAAAGTGAGATTGAGAAATATATACGAAAAAGACAAAATAAAACAAAAAAACTGGCTATTTACATGAGGACACTACAGAAAACACGACCTCACTGCTATACCATCTTGGATAATTCATCCAGCGCACTTGCATTGCTTCGCTTGAGTGGTTGTCTTTAGGATTTTCTCTACTGGATTTTTGTTTGAGACTCACCCTTGGCTTTGCCACTGTTTAGACAGGTGTTTTTGTAAAGAAAACAAATGCAGACAGTTTCCATCTTAAATTCTCACAACAGTGAAGTGCCCCCACAAAGACATGAAAAAATAATAATACCGTGGATAATGTGAGGAAAGGGGTGAGGCTTTGACAGATTGATTGGTAAGAGGGTTTGAGTAAAAATGCATTTGCCTACCTGTTTCTCACCTGTTTCTTATGAATGATTGTATGCTTAAAATGGGGAATGTTATTTTCAAATGAACATGGATAAGGGCAACAATTAAAAATTGGCTACAAAGGAAAGTAGCCTATTGCACAAATGAAGAGGGAATGAATGGACATGTGTAAAGTCATATGGGGTGCTGTTCATATTGACTTGTGTGTTGTTTAAACTACAGCAGTTGATATTGCAAGTAGTTCTTCAACGCTGAGAATCTTCTTTTGCACATATAATTCTGTAGGCCTGATAGAAGCTCAGTCCTCAGGGGTACAGTGGGTTTTGCACCTGTGTTCTCTCAAAGACAGTAGGCACCAACAAGGCAGTGTTACTGTTTTTACTATTGCTAGTCTCTCCCCCCCTTTCGCCCCTTTTTTTTTTCACTGACTGTGTTTGTTGTTGGTAAGACTCAGCGATGACAGTAACTAAGAGGCTATGGTTGTGGATAAAGTTAGTGGGCAGAGAGGGGCCAACACCCTACTGACTAGCCACTCACTCTCTTCCCTTTTACAGCTGTGCATTGTCAGACACACCGTGTTGAGGGAATAAGGAGGACTGAGTCAACCATTCTGATGAGCTTCAGGGCTACGTCCCAAATGGCCCCTATTGGCCCTGGTCCAAAAGTAGTGCACTGTATAGGGAAAAGGGTAACATTTGGGATCCAGTCCCCAGATCCCCACCCTGGCTCCCATTCTGTGGTACTCTCTGTGTGTGTGTGTACGTGTGTGTGTGTGTGTGTGTGTGTGTGTATCTGTATGTGCGTGCGTGCAGAGGGACTGAGGATTTTGCTCCTCTTATTTGCAGAGTGTGGCTATTTGGCTTGCTCTGTCAGACTGCGCTGTCTCTCATAGGTGCTGGGTTTCTGCTCTGGCCATATAGTGGAGGATTTATTTTAGGGGCAAGGATGTGGGCAATCAGAACAGCCTTATTTATAGTCAGGCGGTCTGGTGAAAGGACCAGCCAGGAAAAACTAAAATGTTGAAGCAGACAAATACAGGGACAGAAGACTGAACGTATCCCTTTCCATACTATACACTCACACACTTACCGTACTTCACAATAACTTCAAAATGTATTTTCTGATTTTGAGATCACTAAATGTACATAAATATTTATTTCTGATAGCATGTGGGTAATATGTGTGTGTGTGCCTGCGTGCATGTGTGTGCAGGAGCAGACTGGGACAAGATTTTGACCCTGGCATTTTCTCCACACCAGCCCACATCCCTGCTTGCGCCACCAACAAATTCATGAGAAAACGTTGCAGTTATAGGCTACTACCAATGAGACCTATAGACCTATGCCCTCACAATGGCTGGTGCGCATTTCGAACGCAAGCTGTTCCATATTTCAAATCCAGCCCCCAGCAAAAATCAGCTTTTCATTTATCAGACTTTAATTTATTTGCATGTCCAGCCCATTTATTTAGCCTCACAACTAAGTGTTTACCATTTTCTTTTCAGGACAACCCGGCTACAAGTAGAAGACAAAACAAATTGACATAAACAGTTGCATTCATGAGTTTTATTGACAAATGTCAATGAAAAAATAAGGTCAGCCAAAAGCAAAAATGTTTTTAATTGACTACAGCTCAGCGTTCAACACCCTGGGACCCTGCGACTGAACACCTCCCTCTGCAACAGGATCCTGGACTTCCTGACACACCGCCCACAGGTGGGGATGGTAGGCAACAACACATCTGCCACGCTGACCCTCAACACGGAGGCCCCTCAGGGGTGCTTCCTGTTCACCCATGACTGCGTGGTTGCGCACGACTTCAACGCCATTATTAGGTTTGCCGACGACACGACGGTGGTAGGCTGTCTTATCATCGTTGGTGATCAGGCCTATGTCGTTTGTCGTTATCCGATTGGCCGGTGTTGCCCAGAGCTCCCCCATCTGATAGCGCCGTCGAAGGAGCACAGCATGTCACGAGCCATTGTCGCATGTCACGAGCCGTTGAAGCCGAAGACAGCGACCTCCCACAAAGCAGTCTACACTCCGAACGAGAGGCCCGGAGCGGATACAAATAACGAATAGTTTCGCCGTCCTGGAGTCTGATCTTCCTGCACCTTCGTTGCTGGGGGTGCCTGTGTCTGCGGCCGCAGTGCCTACTACCACGATTTCGAAGTCGACGTCGGCAACCTTCCATCCCTGCTCTGGATCAAGCGGGGCTTCTCCATCTGTCGGAGGCCTGCATCCTGTGAAGCGTGGGAGTGGGCGAATTTCCTCATCCTTCTCGCCAGCCGTGATTTTGGGCAGCTCCATGGTAAGAAATGTGACCGTTCCTGGTGCAAAAACAATGTCCTATCCCGGAGCTCGAGTAAATTACATTACTAAGCTGCTCCCGAATGTGCTAAGTCAGGACATGGAAATCGATTCTATCGTAGTCCATGTGAGTTTTAATTACATTATGAAGGGCAGCTCTGAACAGTTGAAACTGGATTTTAAAGAGCTGATTGACTCTCTGCTAGACACTAACAAAAAAAAACATCTGGCCCTGTGCCAACTCTGAATCGTGGCATTGAACGCATTAGCAGGATTCTTGCTCTTCACAACTGGCTACGTGATTATTGCAGCTCAATGGGTGTAACTTTTGTTGACAATTTCGATACCTTTTGGAAACAAAACACGTTTTATAAGGAGGATGGGATCCACCAAAATCATTTGGGTTCCTGGATCCTTTCACAGCATTATAAGGCTGCGTTGAGACAATGACTTAGCAATGACCCAAGCCCAGCTCAGCTAATCCCTACCATTGTGACACAGAGTTGTCAAAATGCTTCAGCAAATGTACATTACATCAGGGGCATCGGTAGACACATAAAAGTAACCTAATTTATGTCCCTCTAACTGCCCTGCTTATAGAGAAGGACATTCAACAAGCACAGCACATACACAAATGACTGATGATTGGCTGAGAGAAATTGATGATAAAAAGATTGTGGGGGCTGTTTTGTTGGACTTCAGTATGGCTTTTGACATTATCGATCATAGTCTGCTGCTGGAAAAACGTATGTGTTATGGCTTTAATCCCCATGCTGTATTTTGGATAAAGAGTTACTTGTCTAACAGAACACAGAGGTTGTTCTTTAATGGAAGCCTCTCAAACATAATCCAGGTAGAATCAAGAATTCCCCAGGGCAGCTGTCTAGGCCCCTTGCTTTTCTCCATCTTTACTAACGACATGCCACTGGCATTGAGTAAAGGCAGTGTGTGTATGTATGCGGATGACTCAACACTATACATGTCAGCTAAACAAAGAGTTGCAGTCAGTTTCCGAATGGGTGGCAAGGAATAAGTTAGTCCTGAATATTTCCAAAACTAAAAACATTGTATTTGGGTCAAATCATTCACTAAACCCTAAACCTCAACTACATCTCTTAATGAATAATGTGGAAATTGAGCAAGTTGAGGTGACTAAACTGCTTGGAGTAACCCTGGATTGTAGACTGTCATGGTCAAAGCATATTGATACAACAGTAGCTAAGATGGGGAGATGTATGTCCATAATTAAGCACTGCTCTGCCTTCTTAACAACACTATCAACAAGGCAGGTACTACAGGCCCTAGTTTTGTCGCACCTAGACTACTGTTCAGTAGTGTGGTCAGGTGCCACAAAGAGGGACTTGGGAAAATTGCAGTTGGCTCAGAACAGGGCAGCACGGCTGGCCCTTAAAAGTACACGGAGAGCTAACATTAATGACATGCATATCAGTCTTTCCTGGCTCAGAGTGGAAGAGAGATTGACTTCATCACTGCTTGTTCTTGTAAGCGGTGTCGACAAGCTGAATGTACCGAGCTGTCTGTTTGGAATACTGGCACACAGCTCGGACACCCATGCATACCCCACAAGACATGCCACCAGAGGTCTCTTCACAGTCCCCAAGTCCAGAACAGACTATGGGAGGCGCACAGTACTATATAGAGCCATGACTACATGGAACTCTATTCCACATCAGGTAACTGATGCAAGCATAAGAATCAGATTTAAAAAACAGGTAAAAATACATCTTATGGAACAGCGGGGACTGTGAAGCAACACAAACATAGACACATGCATACAAACACACATTAACATAAGCACTGTACACATGGATTTTGTGTCATAGATATGTGCTAGTAGAGTAGAGGCCTGAGGGCATACACTTAATATGTTGTGAAATCTGTTATGAATATATTGTATGTTTTTAAAAATGTATAACTGCCTTTATTTTGCTGGACCCAAGGAAGAGTAGCTGCCTCCTTGGCAAATACAAATAAGAAGGAGGTCAGAACAAAATACTTGGCAGTGTGGTGCCAGAACAAAAATCTCTCCCTCAACATCAGCAAGACAAAGGAGCTGATCGTGGACTACAGGAAACAGAGGGCCAAGCACGCACCCATTCACATCGACAGGGCTATAGTGGAGCGGCTCGAGAGCTTCAAGTGTCCACATCACAAAGGATCTATTATGGTCCACACACACCAACACTGTAGTGAAGAGGGCATGACAACGCCACTTCCCCCTCACGGGGTGGTTGCAAGAGTGTCAGGCCCCTTCCAGGACGTCCTCTAGAAGCCAGCAGGTTGTCCAACCAGATGGCAATGTCCACCAGTTGATCGAAGGACAACATGGTGTCCCGGCAGGCTAGCTCCCTTCGGACGTCCTCTCTTAGATGGCACCAGAAGTGGTCGATGAGGGCCTGCTCGTTCCACCCGGACCCAGCCCCTAGAGACCGAAACTCCAGGGCGAAGTCCTGCGCGGTCCTCGTCCCCTGCCTCAGGTGGGCCAGCCGCTCGCCTGCCTCTCTACCCTCGGGCGGGTGATCGAAGATGGCTCGAATGAGGCGAGCGAACTCCACGTAGTTGTCCAACGCGGCTCCTCCTTCACTCCAGACAGCGTTGGCCCACTCCAGGGCTTTCCCCGAGAGCTGGACCCTTATCGACCACTTCCGGTGCCATCTATGATAGGGCGTCCGGAGGGAGCTAGCCTGCCGGGACACCATGTTGTCCTTCGATCAACTGGTGGACATTGCCATTGCCATCCGGTAACTCCAGTTGTAGGAGGAATCCCTGTCCTGTTGAAGTCCCGTGGTCGGGATATATGGATCCCTCTGGGTGCTGGGGTGTGGGTGGCTGGATCCGGTCGCCCAACTGGTCCCGACAGATCAGGTCCTCTCCTCTCCAGGCATTGGACAACCTGGAGAACCCGATCCATCGCTACTCCAAGCTGGCTAGCATCGTCGAATGCTCCCGGACCCGTGCCATGACTCCAGGCATGTGCTCCTCTCCTGCTGACTCCATGGTGGGTGTTTTATTCTGTGATGGGTGACTTAAAGGAGTCAGGCGCAGGAGGGTAATCACAAAATAACAGGATTTATTCCGGAATACAGAGTTACGCAGAAATGCGTCAAAACAGTCCAGTGCCCAAAACAGATGCACTGGAACCAACAAGGCACACGGGGGGGAAAAAACAGTTGAATACAAAATACAAGGAGCTCAACCGAGCTTCATGATCCTCAACATAAACAATCACACACAAAGACAAGGGGGCAGAGGTATCACTTATGCAGGTACTGAAGAGGGGATATAAACCATGTGTGTGCAATAAACAAGAAAAAAAACAAATGGAATGATGAGATGAAGAGCGGCAGTGGCTAGAAGGCCGGTGACGACGAACGCCGAAGCCTGACCGGACAAGAAGAGGAGGCAGCCTTGGAGGAAGTCGTGACATCTTCAAAGTAGACACCCTTTCTCTTGATGAAAGCTTTGCACACTCTTGGCATTCTCTCGACCAGCTTCATGAGGTAGTCACCTGGAATGCATTTCAATAAACATGTGTGCCTTGTTAAAAGTTAATTTGTGGAACTTCTTTCCTTCTTAATGCATTTGAGCCAATCAGTTGTGTTGTGACAAGGTACAGGAAAGGAAGACCCAGAGCTACCTCTGCTGCAGAGGATAAGTTAATTAGAGTTACCAGCCTCAAAAATTGCAGCCCAAATAAATGCTTCACAGAGTTCAAGTAACAGACACATCTCAACATCAACTGTTCAGAGGGGACTGGGTGAATCAGGCCTTCATGGTCAAATTGCTGCAAAGAAACCACTACTAAAGGACACCAATAAGAAGAAGAGACTTGCTTGGCCAAGAAACATGAGCAATGGACATTAGACCGGTGGAAATCTGTCCTTTGGTCTGATAAGTCCAACCTCCATGTCTTTGTGAGATGCAGAGTAGGTGAACGGATGATCTCTGCATGTGTGGTTCCCACCGTGAAGCATGGAGGAGGAGGTGTGATGGTGTGGGGGTGCTTTGCTGGTGACACTGTCAGTGATTTATTTAGAATTCAAGGCACAGTTAACCAGCATGGCTACCACAGCATTATGCAGTGATACACCAGCCCATCTGGTTTGCGCTTTGTGGGACTATCATTTGTTTTTCAACAGGACAATGACACAACCCACCTCCAGGCTGTGTAAGGGCTTTTTGACCAAGAAGGAGAGTGATGGAGTGCTGCATCAGATGACCTGGCCTCCACAATCACCCGACCTCAACCCAATTAAGATGGTTTTGGATGAGTTGGACCGCAGAGTGAAGGAAAAGCAGCCAACAAGTGCTCAGCATTTGTGGGAACTCCTTCAAGAATGTTGGAAAAGCATTCCAGGTGAAGCTGGTTGAGAGAATGCCAAGAGTGTGCAAAGCTGTCATCAAGGCAAAGGGTGGCAACTTTGAAGAATCTAAAATATATTTTGATTTGTTTAAATTTTTTTGGTTACTACATGATTCCACGTGTTATTTCATAGTTTTGATGTCTTCACTATTATTGTACAATGTAGAAAAACCCTTGAATTAGTAGGTGTGTACAAACCTTTGACTGGTACTGTGTATATATATATATATATATATATATATATATATATATATATATATATATATATATAAAAAATACTTTTTTGCCTGTTTTATATATTATTTAGGCATGAATACGTATCACATATCACTTTGCAAACAATGTAAATAAAAATTATCATTGAGTTTTCATATGAAGAGAAATTATAGACAAAACGTGTCGGTGCTCATCGGTCATTGGAAAAAAAGTTGGAAATCGTAAATTCAACAATGAGTGGTTTGGAAGGAATCAGTGGTTAACTGCAAGCATTGCAAAGCAATCACTGGCCTGCTATTCAGTGGAGTGGATGTGTGGTCCAAGTCTGGGTTAAAGGGTCTCTTTTCCAAGCTTAAAAGGAAAAAACATTCAACATTGGCCATGCTGTCAATCCAGCATGACTTCTGCCGCTTTTAAAACAACTGGAAACTCTGAACTGGGAAATCTCAGACTTCATTGACTTCAAGACAACTGGGATCTCGGAAGAAAACGAGGTCAGACTGGGAAAATACGTTTTGAACGGTTGTCCAACTTGGAATTCCAAGTCGGGAATTCGGGCCTCTTTCTAGAGCTCCGACCTGAAGATCACTAACGTCATGATTCGACCTTGTTTTTTTCCCCGAGTTCCCAGTTGTTTTGAAAGCACCATAAATCCAGAGAATGCCAGACTTTGATGACAAAGTTGGATGACAAAATTTGCCCACGAAGGACCGCCGCGCCACCTTCCTGTTCAAGTGAGCACAGCACAACAAGGCGAGTCCAAAAATGTCTCGTATGCTGCTGCATAAATGATATAATATGCCAGGGAGATATGTATACTGTATCTAAGAAAGTAATACTGAGTGTACTGTTTGTAGCCCATGTGCCTCACCCTAATAATTTGGTCCCTTTTCCCCTCATAATTTAGCCTACTGTTCTGACTTGGTGTACAGGGAGAATACTATAAGAACGGCCCATGTTCTGAATTCTGTCGCTGTACATTTCAAAAGTGCTGAACAAATAGTTATATTGACTACATCCGTCCTAGCTCTCTCGTTAATGTCTTAATCGAAATTATGGATTTCCTCCTATCCGCTCCTCGTATGCCATAGTTTGTACATTTCAATTGTCAGTAGAAAACACATTTGTTTAAGCAAGTCAGCCATATCAGCTATGTATTTTTTTAAAGGCAGTAAATGAGGCTGAATGAACTGTTTCGCTGCCAGACAAAGCTCCACTGATAGCCAGGTGTAACAGTGGTAAAGTGTTGGGACTGCTGTTATGTAGGCCCTAACAGTTTGTGAGCACCGCTTGTCACCGTTATAGTCCAATTAATGTATTGTTTAGTGTTGTGTTGTGTAGTGGCTTTGCTGGCATACATCTTTTTTTTTTGTCCCACCAAGGTTTACATGCTAAAATCACCAGTGGTCATAGAGCAAAGCCTGAGCAAAACATGTGCATGTTTATGAGAGTCTCAGCTTTTCATATCTATCTAGCTTTTAATAGTTTGTAGCTCAAACCATTCGGACTCTACAGACGTTTTTGTAAAAAGACCCAGCCCCCTCCAATGGTACAACCCAGAAGTCTGTAGCTGAAACACAATGTTTAAAAGTGTTTAGAAGTTCAAATCAC
The DNA here is from genome assembly GCF_020615455.1 of Coregonus clupeaformis. Classification (NCBI taxonomy): domain Eukaryota; kingdom Metazoa; phylum Chordata; class Actinopteri; order Salmoniformes; family Salmonidae; genus Coregonus; species Coregonus clupeaformis. The sequence goes on from NW_025533659.1 coordinate 193,088, forward strand.
ACTGGCGTCATGGTTGGACTCATTGGGTTAAATAGTTGCGATGCCCTCGCAATGGCTTGTGCGCATTTCCATATCTCAAAGCCATATCAAATATTTTGGTTGTAAAATAGTTATTGAGTTGAATATTGAGAGTTGAGAAATAAAAATACTTACAGAAAGCTGTGTTTTTCCCGCAATTGCATTTTGAAATGTTATACGATCAGAACACATTTTTCTCTTGAGTGCATGGAGGGAGAGTGACTCGCTCATCAAAGCAGCAGGCCTCAGGCAGGCAAATTCTTAGCAGGCCCCACATTTGTTTCATTTTTCTATGTCAATTTTGACCAACCTACCCAACAAAACAATGGGCCAGCCCATCTGGCATTTGCCAATCTGCCCCTGTGTGTATTAAAGAGAGAGAGACAACGCAAACACTGTTGCAAGGATATCTTGTCCCCTAGGAGACAGTGATTAATGAACATGTCCCTTTATGTGGTGATAATGGAGGGCTCTCATTATTGAGGAGGGCTGTGTATATAATGTGTTTGATTAAGATCTCCTCCATTAGACAGAACCATTTTTTACATTTTAGTTATTTAGCAGACGCTTTTATCCAGAGCGACTTACAGGAGCAATTAGGGTTAAGTGCCTTGCTCAAGGGCACCGACAGATTTTTCACCTAGTCTGCTCGGGGATTAGAACCAGCGACCTTTCGGTTACTGGCACAACGCTCTTAACCACTAAGCTACTAAGCTACCTGCCGCCCCAGTGATATTATTATTTTTTAAAATGACTAATTACGAAACTCCTGGGCACTTTTCCACTTCGGCTTGTCTTTGGCGCCAGAAACCAACCCGAAGTGGCATGTCTGAACAATGTAGACAATTGCTGAGAGGGATCTGAGTTGGATGTCACTGCTTGGATGTCCCATCCATAAGCAGAGAGACACAAAAAAGTTCATATGTGTGGTTAAAATGTCAGGCCTGAGGCAGATTACAAGGTATTGTGCTTTGTGATTAATTTCATACTGTTTCCAAAAATACTGTGGATCCTAAACATGATACAGGAGCCATTCAGTGCTTTAAAGTAGAACTACTTTGCCGATATAAAACAAACAGACAATCATTATATCAGGCAAAAATATCAACTTCCCAGTTTATGCTACATAACAAACTTTACAAGAGGTTTTAAAAATAGGTTATATTTGACTCAAAATTCCATGAAGTCTTTGTGCTGACTTGCGGTAACTCTGTGGTTCTAAATCAGTAGCTAGTTGTTTAGTAAACTGTCGAAAACATGAACTTGCTTGACCATGCTGCAGGTCATATAACTGTTTATGTGCAATATTTGTTTTGTGGACTTCACCGGACAGATATTGCTCTCCGGTTTTGTGATGAAACAAACCTGTGTAGTTCAATTTATTCCACCACTGTGTAACTGTTGTCTTTTTGTTGTCGTCACAGCCTTATTGTGTATCACGGTGGCGTATGAACGAATGGGTTATAGAGCAAACAATGCAAATATCACAACATAGGTTGTAATATGGCTGTTTTATTGGCTTGGCTTCCCCAGTGATTTTACCCACGCACACCCACAGGGAATGGCAATACAATCAAACTAGCAAGGCCAAGGACCACAAGTCAGTCATAACGTGGCTAATAGGTTAGCTTATCTAATTATGTAGCTATTTATTTAGCAATCTAAAAACACGGAGCCTAACGCTAGATAGCTAGCTAGCTAGCTGCAGGGAGGAGGCCATCTCATTGAACGAGTGGATGAGTGGCCAACTCTTTCCCCCATATCATTTTTAGGTGGCTACAGTTAGAGATGCAGGTGTCATTTGGTTAGCTAGCAAGAAATGTGAATCACTTTGCTAGCTAGCTATGCTGAACAACTGTTATCCACAGTTAGCATATCTCTTAGTTGTCAATCAAATGTATTTGGCATCGATCAAATGGGAGGACAGGCAAGTTCCCATTCAGTTGTCAAAACGTGGGTTGGGACAAGCATGCATTGGCAGTGTGGGGATTTGTTTTCTCAGATCTAGATGTGATGACTAAACTTAGAAAGAATGCATTAATGATTAAAGCATACAAGGTTTGTACTGTACTGATATAAATTGTTTCACCTAACAAGCTGTGATTCATGTGAGGAACGTTAGGGGAAAGGATGATATAAGACTTGTATTTCTTACAGATACGAACACTGCGTCTTTGTTGTCTGTGAACCGTCCTTGAACGTAGGTACAGTGGAACGGTGTCTTTTGGGTGCTGACTCTACAGGTTGTTATGATAACAACTTATGCCTGGCAACAGTGTGCAACAGTGGAGCGCCAAGGGACTGGGACCAGCCTGTGCGCCAACGGATTGGCTGAGTAAGTCTAAACCACGCTCAGTCTCTACTCTGATTGGCCAGCAGGGAGCGGGAACTATCTCTGTCAGGGTATTTACGGAAGGATTTAGAATGAGGAAGTCAGTTCTCTGTCTGCCCTGCGTGGTATTTCAGTGAGCCCGTATACGAACCATCATACTTATCATACATACATTTTGCATATAATAAATTTAGCTTGGATTGAATATCTCTTGATTATGTTTTCTCTTATTCCAATACCAGATTTGAATTACGCAATTTCTAACAGCAGGCAAGCTGCAGAAAGGCGAGCAGGCTACTATTCCCCATCGTTTATCAGTGCAATTTTTATGGCCAACTACAAGCTAAACATTTGAGAGGGTTTATCTACGGTTGCCTCGTTTTTAGCTCATCTCGTTCTGGCTAACATTAGTTGTTGATGTTATTGTTGTTGATGTGCATAGGCAACTGAGGGATAGAGAGCCTACCTGTTCATGGCTGTTTGATCAATAGGACTGTAAAGTTCCCAAATGTAAGAGAACTGCCGTGGTATTTACATATTTGCATAAATCCATTCAGGTGTATTTTGTGATTTTGGGCAATTTCTTTCTAATGATCTAAAGTCGCACTGTCGCTATTGTCTGTAAACACACAGTCCAGTTTAAAGTGAATGATGGCAGGCCCCTGATAGGCTATGGAACACCGTTCTGTGTAGAGTCTGGTCCTGGACAAGACTGACATGTTCTTATTAGGTTTTATTTACTGCAGTGTCTATCAATTGTCCAAACGCACGGCCGCTTTCACACACTATATTGCTATATTATTTGAGTCAGAAATCCATTTGCATGGCTAGTTATAACCTAATGTTAGCTAGCTAACATTGAACCTAGTTTGTTAGCTGTTTAGCTACCTGCAGATTCACTTCAGAAATTATTCACACCCCTTGACTTTTCAAATTTTGGTGTGTTACAGCCTGAATTTTAAATGGAATAAATTTATATTTTTTTGTCACTGGCCTACACACAATACCCCGTAATGTCAAAGTGGAATTATGTTTCTTATTTTTTTAAACAAATTAATTAAAAATGAACAACTGAAATGTCTTGAGTCAATAAGTATTCAACCCCTTTGTAATGCCAAGTCTAAATAAGTTCAGGAGTAAACATGTGCTTAACAAATCACATAATAAGTTGCATGGACTCACTCTGTGTGCAATAAGTGTTTAACATGATTTTTGAATGACTACCTCATCTCTGTACCCCCACACATGCAATTATCTGTACAGTTCCTCAGTTGAGTAGTGAATTTCAAACACAGATTGAACCACAAAGACCAGGGAGGTTTGCCAATGCCTCACAATGAAGGGCACCTATTGGTAGATGGCTATTTTTTTTTTTTTTAAGCAGACATTGAATATATATATATATATCTCTTTGAGCATGGTGAACTTGTGTATCAATACACCCAGTCACTACAAAGATACAGGCGTCCTTCCTAACTCAGTTGCCGGAGAGGAAGGATCCGCTCAGGGATTTCAATCTCCATAGGTTAGTATTGTGGAGTATCTACAATGTTGTTGAGCCATCCTCAGTTTTCTCCTATCACAGCCATTAAACTCTGTAACTGTTTTAAAGTCACCATTGGCCACATGGTGAAATCCCTGAGCTGTTTCCTCCCTCTCCGGCAACTTAGTTAGGAAGGACGCCTGTATCTTTGTAGTGACTGGGTGCATTGATACAGCATTCAAAGTGTAATTAATAACTTCACCATGCTCAAAGGGATATTCAATGTCTCTTTTTATTTCACCTTACCCATCTACCAATTGGTGCCCTTCATTGTGAGGCATTGGAAAACATCCCTGGCCTTTGTGGTTGAATCTGTGTTTGAAATTCACTGCTCGACTGAGGGACCTTACAGATAATTTTATGAGTTGGGTACAGAGATAAGGTAGTTATTCAAAAATCATGTTAAACACTATTAACTTATTATGTGACTTGTTAAGAAAACTTTTACTCCTGAACTTATGTAGGCTTGACATAACAAAGGAGTTACTTATTGACTCAACACATTTCAGCTTTTCATTTTTAATTAATTTGTAAACATAAAAAAAAAACATAGGATATTGTGTGTGGGTCAATGCAAATTGTCTGAGTAGCCATTTGATTAACTGTTCAGCAGTTTTATGACTTGGGGGGGTAGAAGCTGTTAAGGAGCCTTTTGGACCTAGACTTGGCGCTCCGGTACTGCTTGCCGTGTGGTAGCAGAGAGAATGGTCTATGACTAGGGTGGCTGGAGTCTTTGACAATTTTTAGGGTCTTCTTCTGGTACAGAGGTCCTGGATGGCAGAAAACTTGGCCTCAGTGATGTACTGGGCGGTACACACTACCCTCTGTAGCACCTTGCGGTCAGATGCTGAGAAGTTTCCATACCAGGCGGTGTTGCAACCAGTCAGGACGCTCTCGATGGTGCAGTTGTATAACTTTTTGAAGATCTGAGGAACCATGCCAAATCTTTTCAGTCTCCTGAGAGGGGAAAGGCATTGTCGTGCCCTCTTCACGACTGTCTTGGTGTGTTTGGACCATGATGTGGACACCAAGGAACTTGAAGCTCTCGACCTGCTCCAATACAGCCCCGTCGATGTAAATGGGGGGCGTGCTCAGCCCTCCTTTTCCTGTAGTCCACGATCATCTCCTTTTTCTTGATCACGTTGAGGGAGAGGTTGTTGTCCTGGCACCACACTACCAGGTCTCTGACCTCCTCCCTATAGGCTGTCTTGTCTGTGATCAGGCCTACCAAGTTGTGTCATAGGCAAACATAATGATGGTGTTGGAGTCGTGCTTGGCCACGCAGTGTTTGGGTGATCAGGGAGTACAGGAGGGGACTAAGCATGCACCCCTGAGGGGCCCCGTGTTGAGGATCAGCGTGGCAGATGTGTTGTTGCCTAGCCTTACCACCTAGGGGGCGGCCCATCAGGAAGTCCAAGATCCAGTTGCAGAGGGAGGTGTTTAGTCCCAGGGACCTAACTTAGCTTAGTAATGAGATTCGAAGGCACTATTGTGTTGAACGCTGATCTGTAGTCAATGCACAGCATTCTCACATAAGTGTTCCTTTTGTCCAGGTGGGAAAGGGCAGTGTGGAGTACCATAGAGATTGCGTCATCTGTGGATCTGTTGTGGCGGTATGCGAATTGGAGTCAGTCTAGGGTTTCTGGGATGATGGTGCTGATGTGAGCCATGACCAGCCTTCAAAGCACTTCACTTCGTGAGTGCCACGGGTCGGTAGTCATTTAGGCAGGTTACCTTGGCGTTCCTGGGCACAGGGACTATGGTGGTCTACTTGAAACATGTAGGTATTACAGACACAGTCAGGGACAGGTTGAAAATGTCAGTGAAGACAATTTCCAGTTGGTCAGCGCATGCTCTGAATACACGTCCTGGTAATCCGTCTGTCCCTGCAGCCTTGTGAATGTTGACTTGTTTAAAGGTCTTACTCACATTTGCTATGGAGAGCGTGATCACGCAGTCATTGGGAACAGCTGGTGTTCTCATTTATGCGTCAGTGTTGCTTGCATCGAAGCGCGCATAGGAGTCATTTAGCTCATCTGGTAGGCTCGTGTCACTGCACAGCTCGCGGCTGGGCTTCCCTTTGTAGTCCGTAATAGATTGCAAGGCCTGCCACATCCATTGAGCATCAGAGCCGGTGTAGTAGGATTCAATCTTAGTCCTGTATTGACCCTTTGCCTGTTTGATGGTTCATCGGAGAGCATAGCGGGATTTCTTATAAGACTCCGGGTTAGAGTCCCGCTCCTTGAAACTGGCAGCTCTACCCTTTAGCGGATGTTGACTGTAATCCATGGCTTCTGGTTGGGGTATGTACGTACGGTCACTGTGGGGATTACGTCATCAATGCACTTATTGATGAAGCCGGTGATGTATTATACTCCTCAATGCCATCGGATGAATCCTGGAACATATTCCAGTCTGTGCTAGCAAAACAGTCCTGTAGCTTAGCATCTGTGTCATCTGACAACTTCCGTATTGAGCGAGTCACTGGTACTTCTTTCTTTAGTTTTTGTTTCTAAGCATGGATAGAGGATAGAATTATGGTCAGATTTGCCAAATGGAGGGCGTGGGAGAGCTTTGTACGATTCTCTGTGTGTGGAGTAAAGGTGGTCTAGAGTTTTTTTCCCTCTGGTTGCACATTACATGCTGGTAGAAATTAGGTCAAACGGATGTAAGTTTTCCTGCATTAAAGTCCCCGGCCACTAGGAGCGCTGCCTCTGGATGAGCATTTGCTTATGGCCTTATACAGCTCATTGAGTGCAGTCTTAGTGCCACCATCGGTTTGTGGTGGTAAATAAACAGCTACGAAAAATATAGATGAAAACTCTCTTGGTAAATGGTGTGGTCTACAGCTTATCATGAGGTACTCTACTTCAGGCGAGCAAAACCTTGAGGCTTCATTAATATTAGATTTCTATCACCAGCTGTTATTGACAAATAGACACAGACCACCACCCCTCGTCTTACCGGAGGTAGCTGTTCTGTCTTGCCAATGCACGGAAAATCCAGCCAACTGTATATTATCCATGTCGTCGTTCAGCCACGACTTGTGAAACATAAGATATTACTGTTTTTAATGTCCCGTTGGTAGGATCGTCTTGAACAGAGCTAGCTCATCCAGTTTATTCTCCAATGATTGCACGTTGGCCAATAGGACGGATGTTAGAGTCGGGTTACCCACTCACTGACGAATTCTCATAAGGCACCCGGATCTGCATCTACTGTGTTGACGTGTCCTCTGCATGTGAATGACATGGATTTGGGCCTGTGGCTGTAGCAGCAGTAAATCCTTCGTGTCCGACTCATTAAAGAAAAAATCATTGTCCAGTTCTAGGTGAGTAATCGCTGTTCTGATATCCAGAAGCTCTTTTTGGTCATAAGAGACGGTGGCAGAAACATTATGCACAAAATAAGTTACAAATAGCACAATTGTTTAGGAGCCCGTAAAACGGCAGCCATCCCGTCCGGCACCATTACTAGTCAACCAACACAACAAAATGTGGAAAAAGTCAAGGGGTGTGAATACTTTCTGAAGGCACTTTCTCAGTATTATTCCCAGATTCGGTGTGCTTTTTTAGTAAGGTTAATTTGAACAGGACGTGTAACCCGACTCCCCCCTCTCATTCTATTGATTTCAACGTAATATCAATATGAGTGATTGACAAATAAGTGTTGCATTTCTCTTTCCATTTTGGCGACCCCCAAATCAAAATGCATCACTCCAAAATGTAGCTGGTTGTCTTCAGCAGGTTGCCCTCTAACGAGTGATTTAAACAATCTGTGTTTCTCAAAATTCATACTACCGTGCTCCGAGCACGCAAATTGGAGTACGGGAGAGTCGGAGTGTAAGTCCAAATCAAAGTATGCGAAACGGAGCACGGAGGGCACTTTTCGAATGTGCACTCCGTTTGTACATATTTTGAAGCATCCATCGATGCAAGCTTCAACGGAAATGATGCACAGCTAGTTAACCACAAAAATTGGTAGATAACATCTACCATTGTATTCCATTCGGTCATTTTTGCCTGTTTAACTGGATTATTACGATTCACATATAGCTAGCTTATAAATATGAAGTAAAACGTTTGTTTTGTGTATATCTTCTTTCGTCTCTATTGTTGCCATTGTCCTGGCTCGAAGAAGGTTTAGTTAATGAGAAGGTGCAGCATGAGGTAATACAGTAAGGGAGTGCGAGTGCATCTCAAATGTTTTATGCGTTCTCCACACTCTCATCCTCACAAGAACATACTCAAGAGAACGTCCTCGGAGAATGCACTCGGTGCATGAGTATGGAGCACGGTAGTATGCATATTGAGAAACACTGAATATTTCCAGATTCCATGTGGTTTTTGAGTTGTGTTAGTTTCAACAGTGCATACAACCTGATCCCCCCCCCCCCCTAATCAATGTAAGTGATTAATTGCCACAAAACAACAGGGTTTTTGGTGCATATGCAGTTTATAAGGTGCTAGTTTAAAAGAATACAAGTAACATGATTACTATTGTGGCACATGTATGTGTAGATTTTATGTTTAGGTTTTCAATATATCACAAACTGTTTTTTGATTTGGACATAGTGTTTTGACATTGGGCTATTTATCAAAAAGTTAGTCAATGGAAAGCAGCAACAGCATCATTTTCAACTTATGTTTTAGGAATATAAATGGAACTTTCAACATTAATTTGCAATAGTGTTTTACTTAATTAGGTAAAAACTGCTGAATGAGTCCAAAAACGTGAAGTGATTTATTTATTTTGATGATCTACCAGAAATCATGAAAACGGGGTTGACTTGCCTATAACGAGGGACATATATTTAGCAATAACAAACAAGAAAAAACATTTATCATCTGCTATAACAATACAGTGACTCAAAAACGACATACAAATGGCTATAACTTAGCTAGCTAGCTAGTCAGCTGACAGGCAAAATGTGGCTAACAGTAGTTTCTTAGCTAGCATAAATACGAGTGCATAAAATGCTATACAATGAAGAAAATATGACTAAAACATTGACAACTTTGTCGTCAAACATAAGAAAACAAATACTGTTCTCACAGTTCTTGCATTCATGCATAGTGAAGGATAAAACACTTAGAATAATAATGTTAGAAAACCGGAGGTTCTCTGCACAGCCACAGGTGGTGTGCGTTCAGCTAATTAACACTGCTAATTAACACTGCAAGCGCATGCTAGCTGTGACATCAGTCACTCTTAAAAGGACAGGCTTTCTTACAGGGGAATAAAACAGATGAATATAGAATTGTTGTTTCAGATGAATGAACATTTTGTAATTAATGTTGTTATATTGTTCTGCAACTAATGACAACAACCTATAATTTAATGGGTTCAATTAAGAAAATAAAGTTATCCTATAGGATTGTGAGAATCATATAAGGTCCAATAGGATTCTTTTTTATTTCCAATAGGAAAAAAAAGTAGTTCAATAGAATTCCAATAGGATTCTGATAGAGGTGATGCAAAATCCTAAAGGACTGTGAAAATCCTATAGGATTCTATTGGAAAAATCACTAATCCTATAGGATTTTTTGACTAGGGAATAAGACCCTCGATATTTATTGGAAAGGAGCATCAAGATCACCATGCATTTCACCACCCTGTGAAGTTCATTATAATTTATTTCATCTGTAGCCTAATAAACTGCATGGTTTCCCGAGTCATAGTGGGAGGACCACAAACCATATCATCACTTGACTATAAGTTTACTTCAGTATGATTATTATTATATAAATATTTGCGTATAAAGGTGTTTCCACTGCCATTTCTTGCATAATTTATTTTACCGACACAAAAAGACCCCAGCATGTCGAACGAAAAAATTATCTGTCACCATTTATAAAATTGTACCAAAACTTCCTGTTTCCATAACAGCTGTCATGATCTTTTTTGATATGGTATGACTTTATGCACATAAAAACTCTGGATGGAAACATGGTTACTGTTGCAGACATTTGTCATAATAAGCAAGACCTGTTTTCATTTTTTGAATACAAGAATACAGCATCATAAACATGAAACATTTTGAAATCTGAAAACGTTTCCTTATATTACACCTTTTTGACCAAGAAACTGTAGAACTTTCCTTACAGAGCACTTTACTAAGCCCCCCAAAATACAGAAAAAACGATTGACTCGTGAGGTGGCGGCTGAGACCCTTGGTGGTTGTCACTTCATCAGTGAACAGTGTCTCAATAATTCAACAGTGTCAACAGTTGGGCCCGGAAAAAGAAAAACTGTGTTACGCTCTGGGAGAAATAACCTGATCCGCCCCCTAACAAGGGGTAGTGTGAATATGACAAAGCCTTCCCACCTGACACCCTACCCAACAAACAGCCATCTGTCATCATTATAAGTGGGGTCTGATGTGTCGCACTTAAGAGGCGCTGTGAATCTTTTATGCCCCACAACCAATCAAGCTGGGCCAATTGTCTTCTGAATAATTGAGTCAAATTTGGAAACCCAATCATTTATTCAGAAGCTATTGGTGCTAGTGTATCATTTTCAGGGGGGAGTTGGTGATTAGTTAGAGGTACCCCTAAAGTATGTATTTTAAACTTGTTTATTAATTAATGCTTATAGATAATGTTGTTATCTTTCGGGACGTTCAGTGCCAGCGTCTTCCCCCTTTTCGCAGCCAACTCTTTGGTTATTCATATCCTGGCCTGCCACATAACAGATAATCCTCTGGACGCAAAAGTCACCTGTCTCAGGTGTATCGCTGGAGAATATCACCTGAAACATTATCGTTGATATAGATGACACCCAAAAACATTCTGTGGCTTTTGTTCATCTAACAAGATTTAACACCACTTACAGCTCTTTTGTAAGGTCCCGGAATTATATTTTCCTCCATTATGTTATGATGTTCTGAAATTAAATCGAGCAACACAATATTGACGACACATAATATTGATAAAATTAAAGTAATTGGAATCTGTTGTATCTGGTAACTAATCCCTAAACTGGCAGAATAAAGAAGTGGCGAAGGTGTGAGAACTCTGTATCTCCCAATATTTGTATTTCTCCACTCTCCAGAACAAATGCACAATAGAACTTAAGGTATCAATCTCCATTGGGAGGAATATGAACCCTCAACGTAATGAAGTTATAACAAGTTGACAATGGTCAGGAAAAAGTTAATCACAGGGATTAAAGGGAATTTGGGTTCCAAAAGAGTGACTGTTTATTATGTGTTTGTTTACCCTGGTAGAAACCAGAAAACTAACTTTGCAGGCTGTCAAGCTATCAGTGAGAGGCAGATAATTCCTGTTTCCAGATCTGTTGTATTGCCAACTCCTATGGTTGTTTGGCATGAGAATGAGTTGGCAAGACAGCACAAAAAAATATGGGACCATCTATTCCACATTATGAATCTTTAGGTTTATAGCAGGCGTTTGATCTTCCTCTACAAGAACATCACAGACGGCACAGCTACTCTGATGCATATCTGGGAAGCCTCCTCCACTAGCCTATCCAATGGAATCTACTCACCAGCTGTGAAAAGGGACTATCTCATCCAGGTCTGGCCTGCCTGGGTGTTGATGAGTGACAGAGGGGCAAAACATTTGATGAGCAACTTGGGATGATAATGGCGCCGGAGGGGATGGCGGTCGTTTTACTGGCTCCTAACCAATAGTGCTATTTTGTGTGTTTTTTCGCGTTGTTTGTAACTTATTTTGCACATAATGTTTCTGCCAGCGTCTCTTATGACCGAAAAGAGCTTCTGGATATCAGAACAGTGATTATTCAGCTCGAACTGGATGAAGATTTTTCTTTAACGAGTTGGACGCGAAAGATTTACTGCTGCTCCCGGACCAGGCCCAAATCCCCGTCATTCTCATGAAGAAGAGACACCGATACAGGGGATGCAGAATTCGTCGGCGAGTTGGTAACCCGTCTCTACCATCCGTCCTACTGGCCAACGTGCAATCATTGGAGAAAAAACTGGATGAGCTCTGTTCAAGACGATCCTACCAATGGGACATTAAAACGGTAATATCTTATGTTTCACGAGTCGTGGCTGAACGAAAACGTGGATAATATACAGTTGGCTGGGTTTTCCGTGCATTGGCAAGACAGAACAGCTAAATCCGGTAAGATGAGGGGTGGTGGTCTGTGTCTGTTTGTCAATAATAGCTGGTCCACAAAATCTAATATTAAAGAAGTCTCAAGGTTTTGCTCGCCTGATGTAGAGTACCTCATGATAAGCTGTAGACCACACTGTTTACCAAGAGAGTTTTCATCTATATTTTTTCGTAGCTGTCTACTTACCACTACAAACCGATGCTGGCACTAAGATTGCACTCAACGAGCTGTATAAGGCCATAAGCTAACAAGAAAATGCTCATCCAGAGGCGGCACTCCTAGTGGCCGGGGACTTTAATGCAGGAAAATCTGTTTTACCTCATTTCACATGTGCAAGTGGTCAGTGGTCAGATGACGCAGATGCTAAGCTAGAAGACTGTTTTGATATCACAGACTTGAATATGTTCAGGGATTCATCCGATGGTATTGAGTAGTATACCACATCAGTCACTGTCTTCATCAATAAGTGCATCGATGACGTCGTCCCCACAGTGACCGTACGTCCATACCCTAACTAGAAGCCATGGATTACATGCATCATCCGCACTGAGCTAAAGGGTAGAGCTGCCGCTTTCAAGGAGCGGGACACTAACCCGAAGGCTTATAAGAATTCCCGCTATACCCGCCGACGAACCATCAAACAAGCAAAGCGTTAATACAGGACTAAGATTGAATCCTACTACACCGGCTCTGACGCTCGTTGGATATGGACGGGCTAGCAAACTATTACGGACTAGAATGGGAAGCCCAGCCGCAAGCTGCTCAGTGACACGAGCCTACCAGACGAGCTAAATTACTTCTATGCGCGCTTTGAGGTAAGCAACACTGAAGCATGCTCGAGAGCACTAGCTGTTCCGGACGACTGTGTGATCACGCTCTCCGTAGTCGATGTGAGTAAGACGTTTAAAAAGGTCAACATTCACAAGACCCACAGGGCCAGATGGATTACCAGGACGTGTACTCAGAGCATGCGCTGACCAACTGGCAAGTGTCTTCACTTACATTTTCAACCTGTTCCTGACTGAGTCTGTAATACCAACATGTTTCAAGCAGACCACCATAGTCCCTGTGCCCAAGGACGCCAAGGTAACCTGCCTAAATGACTACCGACCCGTAGCACTCACGTCTGTAGCCATGAAGTGCTTTGAAAGGCTGGTCATGGCTCAAATCAACACCATCATCCCAGAAACCCTACACCCACTACAATTCTCATACCGCCCAAACAGATCCACAGATGATGCAATCTCTATTGCACTCCACACTTCCCTTTCCCACCTGGACAAAAGGAACACCTACAGTGCATTCTGAAATTATTCAGACCCCTTGACTTTTTCCACATTTCGTTACGTTACAGCCTTATTCGAAAATGGATTAAATAACAACATTTCCTCATCGACCTACACACAATACCCTATAACAACAAAGCGAAAACAGGTTTTTCGAAATCTTATCAATTTTATTCAAAATAATTAACAGAAATACCTTACTTACATAAGTATTCAGACCCTTTGCTATGAGACTCGAAATTGAGCTCAGGTGCATCCTGTTTCCATTGATCATCCTTGAGATGTTTCTACAACTTGATTGGAGTCCACCTGTGGTAAATTCTATTGATTGGACATTATTTGGAAAGGCACACATCTGTCTATATAAGGTCCCACAGTTGACAGTGCATGTCAGAGCAAAAACAAAGCCATGAGGTTGAAGGAATTGTCCGTAGAGCTCCGAGACAAGATTGTGTCGAGGCACAGATCTGGGGAAGGGTATCAAAAAATGTCTGCAGCATTGAAGGTCCCCAAAAACACAGTGGCTTCCATCATTCTTAAATGGAAGAAGTTTGGAACCACCAAGACATTCCTAGAACTGACTGCCCGGCCAAACTGAGCAATTGAGGGAGAAGGGCCTTGGTCAGGGAGGTGATCAAGAACCCTATGGTCACTCTGACAGGGCTCCAGAGTTCCTCTGAGAAGATGGGAGAACCTTCCAGAAGGAAGTCTTTGCAGCACTCCACCAATCAGGCCTTTATGGTAGAGTGGCCAGACGGAAGCCACTCCTCAGCAGAAGGCACATGACAGCCCGCTTGGAGTTTGCCGAAAGGCACCTAAAGACTCTCAGACCATGAGAAACATGATTCTCTGGTCTGATGAAACCAAGATTGAACTCTTTGGCCTGAAAACCTGCTCCAGGACAACGACCCTAACCACACAGCCAAGACAACGCAGGAGTGGCTTCGGAACAAGTCTCTGAATGTCCTTGAGTGGTCCAGCCAGAGCCCGGACTTGAACCTGATCGAACATCTCTGGAGAGACCTGAAAATAGCTGTTCAGCAACACTCCCCATCCAACCTAACAGAGCTTGAGAGGATATGCAGAGAAGAATGTGAGAAACTCCCCAAATACAGGTGTGCCAAGCTTGTAGCATCATACCCAAGAAGACTTAATGCTGTAATCGCTTGAATGCCAAATGTCACATCTGGAGGAAACCTGGCACCATTCCTACGGTGAAGGATGGTGTTGGCAGCATCATGCTGTGGAGATGATTTTCAGCGGCAGGGACTGGGACACTAGTCAGGATCTAGGGATAGATGAACGGAGCAAAGTACAGAAAGATCCTTGATGAAAACCTGCTCAAGAGCACTCAGGACCTTAGACTGGGGCAAAGGTTCACCTTCCAACAGAACAACAACCCTAAGCACACAGCCAAGACATCGCAGGAGTGGCTTCGGGACAAGTCTCTGAATGTCCTTGAGTGGCCCAGCCAGAGCCCGGACTTGAACCCGACCGAACAGCTCTGGAGAGACCTGAAAATAGCTGACTTGAGGCTGTAATCACTGCAAATGTTATTCAACAAAGGTCTGAGTTAAGGGTCTGAATACTTACGTAAATGTGATATTTCAGATCTCTATTTTATATAAATTTTCAACAAAAAAAACGAAAAACCTGTTTTTGCTTTGTCATTATGGGGTATTGTGTGCAGATTGATGAGGGGAAAAAAAAACGATTTAATCAATTTTAGAATAAAGCTGTAAAGTAACAAAATGTGGAAAAAGTTAAGGGGTCTGAATACTTTCAGCATGCACTGTACGTCAGAATGCTGTTCATTGACTACAGCTCAGTTTTCAACACCATAGTGCCCACAAAGCTCATCACTAAGCTAAGGACCCTGGGACTAAACACTTCCCTCTGCAACTGGATCCTGGACTTCCAGATGGGTCCCCCCAGGTGTTAAGGGTAGGCAACAACACTTCTACCACACTGATCCTCAACAGGGGGACTCTCAGGGGTGCGTGCTTAGTCCCCTCCTGTACTCCCTGTTCACCCACGACTGCGTGGCCAAGCACGACTCCAACACCATCATTAAGTTTCCCGATGTCACAACGGTGGTATGCCTGATTACCGACAACGATGAAACAGTCTATAGGGAGGAGGTCAGAGACCTGACAGTGTGGCAAAAGGTACTAGAGCACCAAGTCTAGGTCCAAAATGCTCCTTAACTGCTTCTACCCCAAAGCCATAAGACTGCTGAATAGTTAATAAAATGGCTACCAGGACTATTTGCATTGACCCCCCGCCGTTTTTGATCTATGCATAGTCACTTTACACCTACTTACATATGGGCGGCAGGTAGCCTGGTGTTAGGAGCGTTGAGCCAGTAACCGAAAGGTTGCTGGATCGAATCCCTGAGCTGACAAGGTAGAAATGCACCTGAGCAAGGCAGTTAAGCCACTGTTCCCCGGGCACCGAAGACATTGATGTCGATTAAGGCAGCCCCCCACACCTCTCTGATTCAGAGGGGTTGGGTTAAATGCAGAAGACACATTTCAGTTGAATGCATTCAATTGTACAACTGACTAGGTAGCCCCCTTACATATACAGTGGGGAAAAACAGTATTTAGTCAGCCACCAATTGTGCAAGGTCTCCCACTTAAAAAGATGAGAGAGGCCTGTAATGTTCATCATAGGTACACGTCAACTATGACAGACAAAATTAGACAAAAAAATCCAGAAAATCACATTGTAGGATTTTTTATAAATTTATTTGCAAATTATGGTGGAAAATAAGTATTTGGTCACCTACAAACAAGCAAGATTTCTGGCTCTCACAGACCTGTAACTTCTTCTTTAAGAGGCTCCTCTGTCCTCCACTCGTTACCTGTATTAATGGCACCTGTTTGAACTTGTTATCAGTACAAAAGACACCTGTCCACAACCTCAAACAGTCACACTCCAAACTCCACTATGGCCAAGACCAAAGAGCTGTCAAAGGACACCAGAAACAAAATTGTAGACCTGCACCAGGCTGGGAAGACTGAATCTGCAATAGGTAAGCAGCTTGGTTTGAAGAAATCAAATGTGGGAGCAATTATTAGGAAATGGAAGACATACAAGACCACTGATAATCTCCCTCGATCTGGGGCTCCACGCAAGATCTCACCCCGTGGGGTCAAAATGATCACAAGAACGGTGAGCAAAAATCCCAGAACCACACAGTGGGACCTAGTGAATGACCTGCAGAGAGCTGGGACCAAAGTAACAAAGCCTACCATCAGTACACACTACGCCGACAGGGACTCAAATCCTGCAGTGCCAGACGTGTCCCCCTGCTTAAGCCAGTACATGTCCAGGCCCGTCTGAAGTTTGCTAGAGTGCATTTGGATGATCCAGAAGAGGATTGGGAGAATGTCATATGGTCAGATGAAACCAAAATATAACTTTTGGTAAAAACTCAACTCGTCGTGTTTGGAGGACAAAGAATACTGAGTTGCATCCAAAGAGCACCATACCTACTGTGAAGCATGGGGGTGGAATCATCATGCTTTGGGGCTGTTTTTCTGCAAAGGGACCAGGGACGACTGATCCGTGTAAAGGAAAGAATGAACGGGGCCATGTATCGTGAGATTTTGAGTGAAAACCTCCTTCCATCAGCAAGGGCATTGAAGATGAAACGTGGCTGGGTCTTTCAGCATGACAATGATCCCAAACACACCGCCCGGGCAACGAAGGAGTGGCTTCGTAAGAAGCATTTCAAGGTCCTGGAGTGGCCTAGCCAGTCTCCAGATCTCAACCCCATAGAAAATCTTTGGAGGGGAGTTGAAAGTCCGTGTTGCCCAGCGACAGCCCCAAAACATAATTGCTCTAGAGGAGATCTGCATGGAGGAATGGGCCAAAATACCAGCAACAGTGTGTGAAAACCTTGTGGAGACTTACAGAAAACGTTTGACCTGTGTCATTGCCAACAAAGGGTAAATAACAAAGTATTGAGAAACTTTTGTTATTGACCAAATACTTATTTTCCACCATAATTTGCAAATAAATTCATTAAAAATCCTACAATGTGATTTTCTGAAAAAAAAATCTCATTTTGTCTGTCATAGTTGATGTGTACCTATCATGAAAATGACAGGCCTCTCTCATCTTTTTAAGTGGGAGAACATGCACAATTGGTGGCTGACTAAATACTTTTTTTCCCCACTGTACGTATATTACCTCGACTAAGCTATACCCCTGCACATTGACTCGGTACCGGAACCCCTGTATATCGCCTCCTTATTGTGTTACTATTTTTAAACTCACGTTTATTTAGTAAATATTTTCTTAAATATTTTCTCACCACGGTTTGTTGTTTTCGGCGCATGTGACAAATACAATTTGATTTGATCCAAAGGTTGGCCTCTCAGTGTCTGATACAGGGAACACCCAAACTCTCTGCCATTGTTCTGCCCCTCTGGCACTGCTATTCATAGACTGAAGGATTGGTTTCTGTACTCCCACTCCGATAGTTTCGCCCAACAAGGAAACACAATGAAGTCAGACTAACAAAAGTCGCCTTGGCCTTTTCATCACCATCATCTGATCTGCACCCCCCGAAATGTGATGGCTAGTGCAGTGTGTCTGTGTGCTGTGTGTGTGCTGTGTGTGTGTTTTGCAGAAAGATGTTTAGAATGACCCTAGGTTGTCCAAGTTGCAAAAGGCTATCTGTCTATCTCAAGATAGAATAGGATAAACTTTATTGTTCCTTAAGGGGAAATTGTCATGGACACAGACTAGAATACATCCAGAGAACAGGTTCAGAAATTAGGGATCAATAAAAGAATGTCATCTATGCATCTTCTCCGTTTCAGCACCAACTGGTCGATTTGAAAATACTCTGATTTTATGGATTATTTAGGCACATTTTACGGTTAGGAATGTATGAATCATTCAAAAAACAGGGTTGGAGAGCCTTTACGCACTAAATTGATAAATAAAAAATAGAGTGGTTTGATTCGTCCTGAAAGTTGTCATATTCAAGTAAAATCTATGAAATATTGGATGGTGGAAAAAAAGTGTACAATAGGGGTTGAACAATAGTCCTATAAATCTACCCTAATTCTCACAGATCATGGAACTGTATGACAACGGTCCAGTCGTCGTGAACTATGCACCAGGCTCCAGGTTTAACCTGCTGCGTGTGGTCTGAGTTCCATGATGATTCAAATAGGCTACATGTCCCAAATTATTGCACAACATTAGCCTAATATGATCCACTAATCAGGAAAAATGTAAATTGACGTGACAGAGGAAAGAAAGGTAAATGGAATGGCGGTTTTAAATGTATGTGGGTATTACTGACTGTGGCTCCTGATAGTGGCTAATATTTAACACGATACAAAATGCTAAATAAAACAGAGAAAAGCCTGGGCACATACATCAACACGGCAGGTTCAGCCCTACAGAAGCCTTTAGCTTGGGTGTCCAAATTTCATCCACGCAAATTATGAGGGCACACAATTAAAATTCTGAATAACGGCACAGCTATTTATTGCCTATTTTGCTGTGGAAAAGGGGCCACAATACATGTAATTTGATATGATTTTCAATTTACTTCCATATGGCTGGTTTCACATTCTTCTCCAGGGATCATAAGGAAAAATTATCTAAAACAATTGCTATGTGTATTTACAATCCCCTTCTCCAAACAGATTACTAATTTACCTAGCTCTTATCAATAACTCGTATCCATTTATAAATTACAGTGCATGATGAATGCTGGTATTTCTATCTGGAAAAAGAAAGTAGATGCTTTTTCCACTGCTCGACCTTATTCATGGTTTCCTCACGCGTAAAGGTGGTGGAATTATGAGGCAATTAAGTCGAGGTCAGCATACGGCTTATCTTTGGACACACCTCCGCCACACCTTCATTTCTTAGATCTCCACCCCGAACGAATAGCATGCTATTCTCATGCTTGAGCTCAAGGTCAGAATACGCATAGAGAGAAAGGTGCATAAAAAAGGAATTACGTTCCATTTACCCGCACTTAACTCGTGTCGGAATCAGGGCCTTGACCCTACAAATTGGATTAAATATACAATATCATATATCATGCAGGTGTCTCTCCCAGGCTCTCTATGGATTCATTGGATTTAGCCCAGGACTTAGAAGTTAACTTTCTTTATATCATTTTTGGCCGAGTGCCTGAAGGAATCAACAGCTCTAGTCTTTTTAATGACAGTCCAACCATCTACTTTACAAAGGATTTCTGGCAGGTTGGAAAGAAACATTGAAACTGATCCTCCTCTTTTCATTTCTGTGGTAACTTTACAAGTTATATCCACCAGCATTTCAATGTTCATTGCCTTTACTTGCAAACTACAAAATAAAGGGGTACAGCCATACACAAGCGGTAGAAAACAGGAGAGCGATATACACAACTCAACATGAGCTAGTGTTATGTTAATACTGTACCGACTCTGGGTGATGACATCACAGGAGGGTAAAGGTCACGGTCAACAACAATGTCCATAATAACAATGCTCCCATGAATAGTAATAATACTATACTGCGGTTAAGTACATCACCTATTCAGTAGGAATTATTTGTATAGTGTCCACACTATAACACTTCTCCCCCCTTAATTTCAATCCCCCTGCAAGGAAAATACATTAAGTATACAACAACAGTGTTTCTTCTTCTTTTCTTCACAATACTTTAGAACTTGTGCAACTGTAAACAAACAAAGATAACAGACCTTTTTCTTTCAACTATGTCTGCTGTTCAACAACTAATACCATGAGTCTCCTAGTCTCAACTATAGAGTCAATCTGTCAGGAGCCTTGCTGTGCTGTGATCTGCGCAGTAATCCTGGTGTCCCACTAGACACAGGTGAGGCGTGTCCCAATGGAGCTGGCTCTGAGGGCACATCGACGGGGCTGTAGTGGAGCAGGTCGAGAGTTTCAAGTTCCTTGGTGTCCATATCACCAACAAACTATCATGGTCCAAACACACCAAGACAGTTTTAAAGATGGCACGACAACAGCTTTTCCCCCTCAGGACACTGAAAAGATTTGTCATGGGTCCCCAGATCCTCAAAATGTTCTACAGCTGCACCATCGAGAGCATCCTGACCGGTTGCATCACCGCACATTGACTCGGTACCGGTATCCCCTGTATTTAGCCTCGTTATTGTTATTTTATTGTGTTACTTTAGTTTATTTAGTAAATATTTTCTTAATTGCATTGTTGGTTAAGGGCTTGTAAGTAAGCATTTCACTGTTGTATTCGTCGCATGTGACGAATAAAATTGGATTTGATTTGATTTGATTGTTACCCTCTCCTGGAGCCACTGAATGCTCCTGTTCCTCAGACACTGTTCAACTTGTGCACTACCACCCACAGCTGTTCCGTCTGAAAACATGGTCTTGTCTTTGTCATAGCGCAGGCGGAGGTGGTCCTGGTGTCTGCGCATGACTCGACCATCAGTCAGTTTGACCACAAAGGATACTGGACCACTCTGACTCAGAATGATACCTGGTAACCAGCGTTGGCTGCTTGTGAAGTTGCGGATGTAGACAGTGTCATTTGATTTTAACTGTCTCTCCCTTGCGTGGTGTTCATGTCTCATTTTGTTTCTCCTGCTTTCGTTCCACTTGTGCTTTGATGTCCGGATGCAGTATGTCCAGGTGAGGTTTTTGGCTTTCCGCCTTTCAGCAGCTCAGTTGGAGTCTGTCCAGTTTTTTTTTTTTTTTTTTTTTGGGGGGGGGGTTATAACATCTTTAATATTTCAGATAGATTGTGACTTCCATCAATGTAATTGTCTGCATCACTTCCAATCCCCCATATGCTTTTTTTCTCGCAAATATATACAGTGCTATGAAAAAGTATTTGCCCCTTTTCTAATTTTCTCTACTTTTGCATATTTGTGATACTGAATGTTATCAGATCTTCAACCAAAACCTAATATTAGATAAAGGGAACATAATGGAACAAATAACACAACAATTACATATTTATTTCATTTATTTCATAAACAAAGTTATGCAACACCCAATGCCCCTGTGTGAAAAAGTAATTGCCCTCTTACACTCAATAACTGGTTGTGCCACCTTTAGCTGCACGTCGCTGTGGAGGAATTTTGGCCCACTCTTCCATGCAGAACTGCTTTAACTCAGTGACGTGTGGGTTTTCAAGCATGAACTGCTCGTTTCAAGTCCTGCCACAACATCGCAATTGGGATTAGGTCTGGACTTTGACTAGGCCATTCCAAAACTTCCAATTTGTTGCTTTTTTAGCAATTTTCATGTAGACTTGATTGTGTGTTTTGGATCATTGTCTTGCTGCATGACCCAGCTGCACTTCAGCTTCAGCTCACGGACGGATGGTCTGACATTCTCCTGTAGAATTCTCTGATACAGAGCAGAATTCATGGTTCCTTCTATTAAGGCAAGTCGTCCAGGTCCTGAGGCAGCAAAGCATCCCCAAACCATCACACCACCACCACCATGCTTGACCTTTGGTATGATGTTCTTACTGTGGAATGCAGAGAATTTCATCTATTTTAAAATAAGGCTGTAACGTAACAAAATGTGGAAAAAGTCAAGGGGTCTGAATACTTTCCAAAGGCACTGTATATATGAAATGAGTAAAGCGGTATATAAACATTATTAAATTGTCTAGTGTTCCATTATTTCAGTGACAAGTGATTCCATGTCTATGTACATAGGGCAGCAGCCTCTAAGGTGCACGGTTGAGTAATCGGGTGGTAGCCGGCATGTGATGGCTATTTAACAGTCTGATTGCCTTGAGGTAGAAGCTGTTTTTCAGTCTCTCGGTCCCAGCTTTGATGCACCTGTACTGACCTTGCCTTCTGGATGATAGCGGGTTGAACAGGCCGTGGCTTGGGTGGTTGATGTCCTTGATTATATTTTTGGCCTTCCAGTGACATCGGGTGTTGTAGGTGTCTTGGAGGCAGGCAGTGTGCCCCCGGTGATGCGTTGGGCAGACCGCACCACCCTCTGGAGAGCCCTGCGGTTGCAGGCATTGCAGTTGATGTACAAGGCGGTGATACAGCCCGACTGGATGCTTTCAATTGTGCATCTGTAAATGTTTGTGAGGGTCTTAGAGGCCAAGTCGAATTTCGTCAGGACCCAGTTGCACAGGGCATGGTTCAGACCCAGGGCCCGGAGCATGATGGTGAGCTTGGAGGGTACTATGGTGTTGAAGGCTGAGCTATAGTCAATGAACAGCATTCTTACATAGGTATTCCTCTTGTCCAGATGGGTTATGGGTTAGGGCGGTGTGCAGTGCGATGGCGATTCCATCGTCTGTGGATCTATTGGGGCGGTATGCAAATTGAAGTGGTTCTAGGGTGTCAGGTAAGGTGGAGGTGATATGATCCTTAGCTAGCCTCTCAAAGCACTTCATGATGACAGAAGTGAGTGCTACGGGGCGATAGTAATTTAGTTCAGTTACCTTTGCTTTCTTGGGTACAGGAACAATGATGGACATCTTGAAGCAAGTGGGGACAGCAGAATGGGATAGGGAGAGATTGAATATGTCCGTATACACTCCAGCCAGCTGGTCTGCGTATGCTCTGAGGACGTGGCTAAGGATGCTGTCTGGGCCGGCAGCCTTGCGAGGGGTAACACGCTTAAATGTCTTACTGACGTCGGCCACGGAGAATGAGAGCCCACAGTCCTTGGGAGCGTGCCGCGTCGGTGGCACTGTGTTATCTTCAAAGCGGGCAAAAAAAAGTGTTTAGCTTATCCGGGAGCAAGACGTCAGTGTCCCCGACGTGGCTGGTTTTCCCTTTGTAATCCGTGATTCTCTGTAGACCCTGCCACATACGTCTCATGTCTGAGCCATTGAATTGCGACTCCACCTTGTCTCTGTACTGACGTTTTGCCTCTTTGGTTGCCTTACAGAGGGAATAACTACACTGTTTGTATTCGACCATATTCCCCTATACACTTCCTGATGAACTCAGTCACCGTGTATACGTCAATGTTATTCTCAGAGGCAACCCGGAACTTATCCCAGTCCGCGTGATCAAAACAATCTTGAAGCATGGATTCTGATTGGTCAGACTAGTGTTGATTAGGACTTAGCATGGTACTTCCTGTTTGAGGTTCTGCCTATAGGAAGGGAGGAGCAGGATGGAGTCGTGATCTGATTTGCCGAAGGGAGGGCAGGGGAGGGCCTTGTATCATCCCGGGAAGGGGGAGGAACAATGGTCGAGAGTTTTTGATGCGCAAGTGCTACAGGCAATGTGTTGATAGAACTCCGGTAGCATTTTCCTCAAATGTGCTTTGTTAAAGTCCCCCGCTACAATAAATGCGGCCTCAGGATATATGGTTTCAAGTTTGCACGAAGTCCAGTGTAGTTCTTTGAGGGCCGTTGTGGTATCGGCTTGAGGGGGAATACACACGGCTGTGACTATAACCAACGATAATTATCTTGGGAGGTAATACGGTCTGCATTTGTTTGTGAGGTATTCTAGGTCGGGTGAACAAAATAACTTGATTTCCTGTACGTTTTCACAATCACACCAAGAGTAGTTAATTATAAAACATACACCACCGCCTTTCTTCTTCCTGGAGAGTTCTTTATTCCTGTCTGCACGATGTACTGACAACCCAGCTGGCTGTATTGATGGGGACAGTATGTCCGGAGAGAGCCATGATTCCATGAAACAGAATATGTTGCAGTCCCTGATGTCTCTCTGGAAGGAGATCCTAGCACTGAGCTCGTCTACTTTATTGTCCAGGGACTGAACATTAGTGAGTAATATACTCGGAAGAAGTGGATGGTGTGCATGCCTCCTGAGTCAGACTAGAAGTCCACTCCGAATACCTCTTCTCCGCCAGCGGCGTCTTGGAGCAGCCTCTGGGATAAGTTCAATTGCCCTAGGGGGTACGCACAAAGGATCCAATTCGGGAAAGTCATATTTCTGGTCATAATGATGTGAGTTACCGCTGCTCTGATATCCAAAAGTTCTTTCCGGCTGTTTGTAATAACACAAAAAAATTTCTGGGCTAATAATATAAGAAATAAAACAAAATACTGCAAAGTTGCTTAAGCGCTAGACGCAGAGCTTCAATGTCTGTCGGCGCCATCTTTTGAGTCCCTCTTTCAGTGTCTGCACAGCCCGCTCCGCTAAGCCGTTTGAGGCAGGGTGAAATTGAGCGTTGCGGACATGGCAAATCCCTTTTCTCTGCATGAATTCGTGAAACAAGTCAAAGGTGCAGGTTGTCGCATTGTCTGACACTAGAGAGTCAGGCAGACCATGGGTTGCAAACACCTGGTGCAGCTTCTCGATGGTTGTTGTCACTGTGATGTTGCTCATAATGTGAGCCTCCATCCACTTGGAGTGTGTGTCCACCATGACAAGGAACATGTGACCAATAAAAGGGCCTGCAAAGTCTATGTGCAGCCTGGATCATGGGTGGTCAGGCCACTCCCATGGGGTGTAGTGGCGCGAGCGGGGCCACTCTGGACCCCCAGATTATGCAGCCATCTTGCACAGTCAGCTCAGTTTTGCGCTTTGCATACGGTCTCAGTCCATCATCCTCTATGACAGCAGGCCAACACTGCATAAGGAATCTTTTCACTTATGGGATAGGATCCCAGTCTATCCACTGTTTAATCTGTTTGGCATTCACAGGTGAGTTTGTCAATCTCTCCATTAGGAAAATTGTCTCGGGAGGCACCACAGTTGTGGCAGGTATCTCTGGTAGCGGTAGATGGCTAAGTGCATCTGTGTTTGCGTTGTCTTTTCCCGACATGTACACGATGGTGTATTGGTAAGCTGAACGTGTGAGAGCCCACCACTGTATCCTTGCTGAAGCCATTGGTGGAATACATCTTGATTAACTAAAAAGGCTCATGAGGGGCTTGCGGTCAGTGCATATGGTGAAATAATAATAATAATAATAATATGCCATTTAGCAGACGCTTTTATCCAAAGCGACTTACAGTCATGTGTGCATACATTTTTACGTATGCACGACCGTAGAGGTACTGATGAAAAAGTTTTACAGCAAAAACTATGGCTAGACCTTCCTTGTCTAACTGTGAATATCCCTTCTCAGCACTTGTCAGTGTGTGCGATGCAAATCCAACGGCTTTTTCTGACCCATCCTCCATCTGATGAGAGAGTACTGCCCCGATGCTATAGGACGAGGCGTCACATGACAGGATGATCTCTTTGTCTTGGTCGAAGTGAACCAACAGTTGTGCTGATTGTAGTAGTGCATTTACTTCCTTGAAAGCTTTCTCTTGTGCTGGTCCCAACAGTGGAGCCACCACTGTTGACAGCTCAGGGAGGAACTTACCATAGTAGTTCACCATGCACAGGAACGAACTCAGCTCGGACACGTTCTTGGGGTTTGGAGCATCTTTACTTGCTCTGACTTCATCCTCCACAGGACACAGACCCTGTGCTGTGATTTTGTGACCTAGGTACAGTTGAAGTCGGAAGTTTACATACACCTTAGCCAAATACATTTAAACTGTCACACCCTGGCTCTGGGGACTCTATATGTTGAGCCAGGGTGTGTATATTCTATGTAGTGTATTTCTGTGTTGGCCAGAGTGGTTCCCAATCAGAGGCAACGAGTGTCAGCTGTTGCTGGTTGTCTCTGATTGGGAGCCATATTTATAGAGGCTGTTTTCCCACAAGAGTTGTGGGATCTTGTTCCTTTCGGTGTGTTCCTAGTTAGGTTTGTCCTTTGGATGTCACGTATCGTTTGTTGTTTTGTTTCGCTGTTCGTGTTATCATTCGATTAATAAAGTATGCTTGCTTTCAACGCTGCGCCTTGGTCTACTCCGTCTAACGATCGTGACATAAACTCAGTTTTTCACAATTCCTGACATTTAATCCTAGTAAAAATTCCCTGTCATAGGTCAGTTAGGATCAACACTTTATTTTAAGAATGTGAAATGTCAGAATAATAGTAGAGAGAATTATTTATTTAATATTTTATTTCTTTCATCACATTCCCAGTGGGTCAGAAGTTTACATACACTCAATTAGTATTTGGTAGCATTGCCTTTAAATTGTTTAACTTGGGTCAAACGTTTCGGGTAGCTTTCCACAAGCTTCCCACAATAAGTTGGGTGGATTTTGGCCCATTCCTCCTGACAGAGCTGGTTTGTAGGCCTCCTTGCTTGCACACGCTTTTTCAGTTCTGCCCACACATTTTCTATAGGATTGAGGTCAGGGCTTTGTTATGGCGACACCAATACCTTGACTTTGTTGTCCTTAAGCCATTTTGCCACAACTTTGGAAGTATGCTTGGGGTCATTGTCCATTTGGAAGACCCATTTGCAACCAAGCTTTAACTTCCTGACTGATGTCTTGAGATGTTGCTTCAATATATCCACATAATTTTCCTTCCTCATGATGCCATCTATTTTGTGAAGTGCACCAGGCCCTCCTGCAGCAAAGCACCCCCACAGCATGATGCTACCACCCTCGTGCTTTACGGTTGGGATGGTGTTCTTCGGCTTGCAAGCGACCCCCTTTTTCCTCAAACATAACGATGGTCATTATGGACGAATAGTTCTATTTTTGTTTCATCAGATCAGAGGACATTTCTCCAAAGAGTACAATCTTTGTCCCCATGTGCAGTTGCAAACCTTAGTCTGGCTTTTTTATGGCGGTTTTGCAGAAGTGGCTTCTTCCTTGCTGAGCGGCCTTTCAGGTTATGTCGATATAGGACTCGTTTTACTGTGGATATAGATACTTTTGTACCTGTTTCCTCCAGCATCTTCACAAGGTCCTTAGCTGTTGTTCTGGGATTGATTTGCACTTTTCACATCAAAGTACATGAATCTCTAGGAGACAGAATGAGTCTCCTTCCTGAGCGGTATGACGGCTGCGTGGTCCCACAGTGTTTATACTTGCGTACTATTGTTTGTACAGATGAACGGTGTACCTTCAGGCATTTGGAAATTGCTCCCAAGGATAAACCAGACTTGTGGAGGTCTACTATTATTTTTCTGAGGTCTTCGCTGATTTCTTTTGATTTTCCCATGATGTCAAGCAAAGAGGCACTGAGTTTGAAGGTAGGCCTTGAAATACATCCATAGGTACACCTCCAATTGACTCAAATGATGTCAATGAGCCTATCAGGAGCTTCTAAAGCCATTACATAATTTTCTGGAATTTTCCAAGCTGTTTAAAGGCACTGGAATTGTGATACAGTGAATTATAAGTGAAATAATCTGTCTGTAAACAATTGTTGGGAAACATTACTTGTGTCATGCACAAAGTAGATGTCCTAACCGACTTGCCAAAACTATAGTTTGTTAACAAGAAATGTGTAGAGTGGTTGAAAAAAAAGTTTTAATGACTCCAACCTAAGTGTATGTAAACTTCCGACTTCAACTGTATGTCACACTCTGTGCTAAGAAGGTGCACTTGCTACGCTTCGGGCGCAGCCCTGCGTCAGAGGGTCTCTTTAACACCTGGTCCAGATTGCGGAGGTGCTTCTCCTCCATCTTCCCTGTAACCAGGATGTCATCCAGGTACACTGCTACATGAGCGATCCCCTGCAACAGATTGTCCATTGTCCTCTGGAAAATGGCCGGACTGGACGCCACTACGAAAACCAAGTGATTGTATTTGAACAAGCCTTTGTGAGTATTGACTGTGACATACTCTTTTGAATCCTTGTCCAGGAGGAGCTGTTGGTAGGTGTGGCTCATGTCAAGCTTTGAAATTGTCTTGTCTCCTGCAAGTGTCCCGACCAGGTCCTCCACCCGCGGCAGCAGGTAAGCATCCAACTTGGAGGTCTTGTTGATGGTGAGTTTGTAGTCCCATTACACTCAGTGCCGTCACTTTTCAGAACGGGAATGATTGGAGCTGCCCAGCTGGAGAACTGAATGGCCGTAATGTTTGTTTCCTGCAGCTGCTCCAACTCATCCTCCACTTTCTTTTTCATGGTGTAGGGCACTGTCCTGGGCTTGAAAAAAATGAGGTTCTGCTTGAGGATCTACGAACAGCTTATCTGCATTATCCTGCAGCGTGCCCAGTTCATCTTTGAAAATCTCTGGGTACTTTTGAATGACATCCTCAGTCACTCGGGTGTGTTTTATCTCACCCCAGTTCAGTTGTATTTTGTTTAGCCAGTCACGCCCTAGTAAACTAGGCCCATTCCCTTTCACCACCAGGAGCCGTGCTCTCGCTTCCTGGCTGTTGTATGCAATGTCCACCTCTAGAGCCCCCAGCAATGGTATGGTCTCCCCGGTGTACGTACGCAGTCTGATCCCTGCCGGTGTGAGGGCAGAAGCCTGTTTTGAGTCTGAGATCTTTCTGTAGGTCTCCTCACTGATGACAGATGCAGAGGCCCCTGTGTCAACCTCCATCCTCATCTCTTTTCCATCTACCTCTACTGTAGCATAGATAGGCTCAGAGCACGGCTCACTCACATTAAACATGTTGTAGGAACAATCCGCTTCCTCTTCTTCTGTGCCCTCTAGATGGTGCGCTGCTGACTGCGGCTTCTTTGATTTGAACTTGCCCTGCCCAGTCTGCCCACCCTCTGGCTTGCTCTTAGCACCTCTGCACGTTTTAGATAAATGGCCCTTTTTGTTGCAATTGTGACAACCTTGTTGCAAGTTTTTCTCTGTATCTCTCTCTCTAAGTCTGTCCATCTTGGTCTCTTTTTCTCCGTCTCCCTTACTGACTATGTCATATGTTTTAGACATGCAGACATAGAAACTTGGGACCTTAAATTCCCTAGTAACATCAAAATAATATACCCCCTTGTTACATTAAATGTCTTATGCTATGTTTTCATTCCATCAATGTTAATACTTTTTCAATCCATACAGATGGTCTAGTACATTCAATATCATACGCCATAGAGGAAACTTTTACTAACCATTTTTTTTGTGAATTACCAGAAAATAAGCAAGCCCCATCCTTTAAAACTATTTTTGGATATCCGGCTAAATATGACACATACACATACGCTTATTGACTGATCAAGGGAAGAGGGTTATACAACTGCATAAAAAAAAATCACAGCAAATATCAGGGGTTGGCTTGAGGGAGTGAATTCACGAGAGCTGCACCAAATGACAACATTGACACTGAAATCATTAGATCTCATAAGCTGCCCACACACATGCAGCTGCACATAGCACAGTCTAGTTTTCAGCTTCCACTTATTTCCTCAGGTTTTTTTCCTCACTTCTCTCAGGAAACACTGCACTCTCCTGGGCTCTCCTGAGCTCTCCTCAGCACCCCAGCAAAGCCACAACACAAATAGAGGCGGCCAAAATTGGGCCCCAGCCTCTGACGTGTCTGCTCAGCAGCATATTTATTTCAACCTTCCTTTGGCCCTGGTGATACGACTCAGGCCTCCCTGGCTTGTTTGAGAATCCATTCACACCTGCACATTAAATTACTGACACTAACGTTACTAGTAATGCTTGGACTGGCTCCCATTTTTTGGCAACACATAAACCTGCAGGAGCTGGGAAATGTGTACGGGTTCGAGAAAAAAAAAAGATCTTAGGTGAGGGACCGATGTGATATAGGGGGGTATTTTGTTAGAAAAGCATGACCCTGTCTGTCCTCTGTTTTGTTTTCATATTCCTCACATATTTGTGCCTGAGAGCTTTTTTGAGATCTGGGCATACACATTTTTTTTTAAATGTACTGTATGTATGTTTTCATTGTCAGTGATTGAGGATTAAATAAACATTGAGCATAAGTATATGAAATGGTACACATGAATCATGCGTTTTAAAGCAACTACTCTACTCTCTTACTCCCTAGGCTGACAGTAAAACAGAGAACACTGTCCCTTCAGGGAGTGAGAGAGAGGTGGGGTAGGGATATTGTTTAACTGTTACCCTGGTTGCTAAGGACTCAATGGCTTTTGAACTTGATAGGTGTGTAGGCATGAACACCTGTGCGGCTCCCCTCTTTGAAATGGTGGGATACCTTTCACCTTGTCTCACTCTGCAGACAAGAAGAGAGAAGAGGATGCAGAGAAAGGAAAGTATCTAAGAGACGTCTCCTCGGCTGTCACTCAGGGGTGGGCATGGAGGGGGTATGTCAGGTCTTAAGTGGAGCAATTAGCCATGTTAAATGCCTACCTCTGCAACCTGCTAACCTGCAGCTAGGTGGGAACACAAAGTATCCGGGGGTACTGTCACACCCTGATCTGTTTCACCTGTCTATGTGACTGTCTCCACCTCCCTCCAGGTGTAGCCCATCTTCCCCATTATCCCCAGTGTATTTTTTTACATGTGTTCTCTGTTTGTCTGTTGCCAGTTCGTTTTGTTTCAAAGTAGCCACCCTTTGCATTGATGACAGCTTTGCACACTCTTGGCATTCGCTCAACCAGCTTCACCTGGAATGCTTTTCCAACAGTCTTAAAGGAGTTCCCACATATGCTGAGCACTTGTTGGCTGCTTTTCCTTTACTCTGCGATCCGACTCATCCCAAACCATCTCAAATGGGTTGAGGTCAGGTGATTGTGGAAGCCAGGTCATCTGATGCAGCACTCCATCACACTCCTTCTTGGTCAAATAGCCCTTACTCAGCCTGGAGGTGTGTTGGGTCATTGTCCTGTTGAATAACAAATGATAGTCCCACTAAGCCCAAACCAAATGGGATGGCGTATCGTTGCAGAATGCTGTGGTAGCCATGCTGGTTAATGCCTTGAATTCTAAATAAATCACAGACAGTGTCACCAGCAAAGCACCACCACACCATCACACCTCCTCCTCCATGCTTCACGGTGGGAACTACACATGTTGAGATCATCCGTTCACCCACACTGCGTCTTACAAAGACACAGCGGTTGGAACCAAAAACCTCAAATTTGGACTCTAGACCAAAGGACAGATTTCCACCGGTCTAATGAACATTGCTCGTGTTCTTGGCCCAAGCAAGTCTCTTCTTCTTATTGGTGTCCTTTAGTAGTGGTTTCTTTGCAGCAATTTGACCATGAAGGTCTGATTCACACAGTCTCCTCTGAACAGTTGAGATGTGTCTGTTACTTGAACTGAGGCTGGTAACTCAGCAGCAGAGGAAACTCTGGGACTTCCTTTCCTGTGGCGGTCCTCATGAGAACTAGTTTCATCATAGCGTTTGATGGTTTTTGTGACTGCACTTGAAGAAACTTTCAAAGTTAAAAAATAAACTTTAAAAGCTAATCCCTACCATTGTGATGCAGAGTTGTAAAAATGCTTCAGCAAATGTACATTACATCAGGGGCGTCAGTAGTCACAATATAAGTAACCTAATTTATGTCCCTCTAACTGCCGCTGATCCTACAGCTATTGTATGCAGCAATCATGTGCCTAAGAACCCGATTTATACTGTTAGCACTGAGCCGGTGTGCCCAAGGAGGCAGTCCACTGTGTGCAGCTCACCCTGCACTAACATAAAGAACATGAGCACATCTACTGCTGCTAAGCTTCCCAGTAAAGCAATAAAAACAATAATAATAATAATATGCCATTTAGCAGACACTTTTATCCAAAGCGACTTACAGTCATGCGTGCATACATTTGTACGTATGGGTGGTCCCAGGGATCGAACCCACTACCCTGGCATTACAAGCGCCGTGCTCTACCAGCTGAGCTACAGAGGACCACCCATACGTAGTAAGCATCCCAGAAGAAAAGTGCTCAAAATAGCCCACGTTAACATATGGAGCTTAAGAAACAAGAAATCTGTAATTTGCTACTAACAGATGGCATTCATATTCTGACTATCTCTGAAACTCACTTAGGTAATACCTTTGATAATACAGTGGTAGCAATACAGGGTTATAACATTTACAGAAAATATAGAAATTCCATTGGTGGCGGTGTTGATGTTTATATTCAGAACCACATTCCTGTGAAGATTAGAGAGGATCTCATGTTAAATACTGTTGAAGTAATATGGCTCCATGTTCATCTGCCTCACCTAAAGCCAATTCTGGTGGGAAGCTACTATAGACCACCTAGTGCTAACAGTCAGTATCTGGATAACGTGTGAAATGCTTGATAATGTATGTGATATCAATAGAGAGGTATACTTTCTGGGTGATTTAAATATTGACTGGCTTTCATCAGGCTGCCAACTCAAGAGAAAGCTTCAAACTGTAACCAGTGCCTGCAACCTGGTTCAGGTTATCAGTCAACCTACCAGGGTGGTTACAAACAGCACAGGAACTAAATCATCAACATGTATTGATCATATCTTTACTAATGCTGCAGAGATTTGTTTGAACGCAGTATCCAAATCCATTGGATGTAGTAATCACAATATAATAAACATATTGAGGAAAATCAAAGTTCCAAATGCTGGGCCTAATATAGTGTATAAGAGGTCATACAATAGGTTTTCTATTGATTCCTATGTTGTTGATGTAAAGAATATAAACTCAGCAAAAAAAGAAACGTCCTCTCACTGTCATCTGTGTTTTTTTTCAGCCCTAGCCCTCACCCTCCGATCCAACACGTCCCAGACGTGCTCAATGGGATTGAGATCCGGGCTCTTCACTGGCCATGGCAGAACACTGACATTCCTGTCTTGCAGGAAATCATGCACAGAACGAGCAGTATGGCTGGTGGCATTGTCATGCTGGAGGGTCATGTCAGGATGAGCCTGCAGGACGGGTACCACATGAGGGAGGAGGATGTCTTCCTTGTAACGCACAGCGTTGAGATTGCCTGCAATGACAACAAGCTCAGTCCCATGATGCTGTGACACACCGCCCCAGACCATGACGGATCCTCCACCTCCAAATCGATCATGCTCCAGAGTACAGGCCTTGATGTAACGCTCATTCCTTCGATGATAAACGCGAATCCGACCATCACCCCTGGTGAGACAAAACCGCAACTCGTCAGTGAAGAGCACTTTTTGCCAGAACTGTCTGGTCCAGCGACGGTAGGTTTGTGCCCATAGGCGACGTTGTTGCCGGTGATGTCTGGTGAGCACCTGCCTTACAACAGGCCTACAAGCCCTCAGTCCAGCCTCTCTCAGCCTATTGCGGACAGTCTGAGCACTGATGGAGGGAGTGTGCGTTCCTGGTGTAACTCGGACAGTTGTTGTTGCCATCCTGTACCTGTCCCGCAGGTGTGATGTTCGGATGTACCGATCCTGTGCAGGTGTTGTTACACGTGGTCTGCCACTGCGAGGACGATCAGCTGTCCGTCCTGTCTCCCTGTAGCGCTGTCTTAGGCATCTCACAGTACGGACATTGCAATTTATTGCCTTGGCCACATCTACCATCCTCATGCCTCCTTGCAGCATGCCTAAGCCACGTTTACGCAGATGAGCAGGGACCCTGGGCATCTTTCTTTTGGTGTTTTTCAGCGTCAGTAGAAAGGCCTCTTTATTGTCCTACGTTTTCATAACTGTGACCTTAATTGGCTACCGTCTATAAGCTATTAGTGTCTTAACGACCGTTCCACTGGTGCATGTTCATCAATTGTTTAGCATGGGAAACAGTTTAAACCCTTTACAATGAAGATCTGTGAAGTTATTTGTATTTTTACGTATTATCTTTGAAAGACAGGGTCCTGAAAAAGGGAATTAAATTTTTTTGCTGAGTTTATGTTGGTCCGTGGTGTGTAATGAGGAGCAAACAGACACTGCACTTGACACATTTATGAAATTTCATATTCCAGTTATTAATAAGCATGCACCCATTAAGAAAATGACTGTAAAAACTGTTAAATCCCCTTGGATTCATGAGAAATTGAAAAATGTTACGGTTGAGAGAGATGAGGCAAAAGGAATGGCAATTATTATTTTTATTTTTTTTATTTCACCTTTATTTAACCAGGTAAGCCAGTTGAGAACAGGTTCTCATTTACAACTGCGACCTGGCCAAGATAAAGCAAAGTAGTGCAATAAAAACAACACAGAGTTACATATGGGGTAAAAAAAACATAAAGTCAGAAATACAACAGAAAATATATATACAGTGTGTGCAAATGTAGCAAGTTATGGAGGTAAGGCAATAAATAGGCTATAGTGCAGAATAATTACAATAGTATTAACACTGGAATGCTAGATGTGCAAGAGATTATGTGCAAATAGAGATACTGGGGTGCAAAATAGCAAAATAAATAACAATATAGGGATGAGGTAGTTGGGTGGGCTAATTTCAGATGGGCTGTGTACAGGTGCAGTGATCGGTAAGGTGCTCTGACAACTGATGCTTAAAGTTATTGAGGGAGATAAGAGTCTCCAGCTTCAGAGATTTTTGCAATTCGTTCTGGCTGCACAACCGATTGGCAAACGTATTGCAAATTGAGAAATCATGTGACTAAACTGAATAAAAAGAAGAAGAAACAACACTATGAAACAAGGATAAATGACATAAAAATGATAGTAAAAAGCTTTGGAGCACCTTAAATGAAATTTTTGGAAAAAAGCCAAACTCAGCTCCATCATTCATTGAATCAGATGGCTCATTCATCATAAAACCAATTGATATTGCCAACTACTTTAATAATTTTTTTGTTGGCAAGATTAGCAAACTTAGGTATGACATGCCAGCAACAATTGCTGACACTACACATCCAAGTATATCTGACCAAATTACGAAAGACAAGCATTGTAATTTTGAATTCCGTAAAGTGAGTGTGGAAGAGGTGAAAACATTATTGTTGTCTATTAACCGTGACAAGCCACCGGGGTCTGACAACTTGGATGGAAAATTGCTGAGGATAATAGCGGACGATATTGCCACTCCTATTTGCCATATTTGCCTTCTAGAATGTGTGTGGCCCCAGGCTTGGAGGGAAGCAAAAGTAATTCCGCTACCTAAGAATAGTAAAGCCCCCTTTACTGGCTCAAACAGCCGACCAATTAGCCTGTTACCAACCCCAAAAATTGTGTTTGACCAGATACAATGCTATTTTACTGTAAACAAATTGACAACAAACTTTCAGCATGCTTATAGAGAAGGACATTCAACAAGCACAGTTCTTACACAAATGACTGATGATTGGCTGAGAGAAATTGATGATAAAAAGATTGTGGGGGCTGTTTTGTTAGACTTCAGTGCGGCTTTTGACATTATCGATCATAGTCTGCTGCTTTAAAAAACGTATGTGTTATGGCTTTACACCCCCTGCTATAATGTGGATAAAGAGTTACTTGTCTAACAGAACACAGAGGGTGTTCTTTAATGGAAGCCTCTCAAACATAATCCAGGTAGAATCAGGAATTCCCCAGAGCAGCTGTCTAGGCCCCTTCCTTTTTTCCATCTTTACTAATGACATGCCACTGGCTTTGAGTAAAGCCAGTGTGTCTATGTATGATGATGACTCAACATTATACACGTCAGATACCACAGCAACTGAAATAACTGCAACACTTAACAAAGAGTTGCAGTTAGTTTCGGAATTGGTGGCAAGGAACAAGTTAGTCTTGAATATTTCCAAAACTAAAAGCATTGTATTTGGTTCAAATCATTCACTCAACCCTAAACCTCAACTACATCTCGTAATGAATAATGTAGAAATTGAGCAAGTTGAGGTGACTAAACTGCTTGGAGTAACCCTGGATTGTAGACTGTCATGGTCAAAGCGTATTGATACAACAGTAGCTAAGATGGGGAGAAGTATGTCCATAATTAAGCGCTGCTCTGCCTTCTTAACAACACTATCAACAAGGCAGGTCCTACAGGCCCTAGTTTTGTCGCACCTAGAGTTCAGTAGTGTGGTCAGGTGCCACAAAGAGGGACTTGGGAAAATTGCAGTTGGCTCAGAACATGCAGCACGGCTGGCCCTTAAAAGTACACGGAGAGCTAATATTGATGACATGCATGTCAGTCTCTCCTGGCTCAGAGTGGAAGAGACTTCATCACTGCTTGTTTTTGTGATAGGTGTCGACGAGCTGAATGTACCGAGCTGTCTATTTGGAATACTGGCACACAACTCGGACACCCATGCATACCCCACAAGACATGCCACCAGAGGTCTCTTCACAGTCCCCAACTCCAGAACGGACAATGGGAGGCGCACAGTACTACATAGAGCCATGACTACATGGAACTCTATTCCACATGAGGTAACTGATGCAAGCAGTAGAATCAGAGAAAAAAAACAGAGAAAAAATACACCTTATGGAACAGTGGGGACTGTGAAGAGACACACAAAGGTACAGACACACGCATACGCACACAAGCGCTAGCACATGCACTCTACACACACGTACATTGTAATATTGTTGTATGGTGGTATTATACATTTTGTATTGTAGATATGTAGTGGTGTATTAATGTTATATGATGTGCTGTTTTATCTTTTGTTTTACATGTAATGTAAGTGCCTTAATGTGTTTGGACCTCAGGAAGAGTAGCTGCTGCCTTGGCAAAATCAAATGGGGTTCCTTAATAAATACAAATATAACACTTCATAAAATGTTTTTGTTCTGACCATGTCCCAAAGTGTGTTGGCACTTAATCAGCCATATGAAATAAAATTCCATGAAAAGCTATGGTTAATGTATTTACTGATGGTGTTAAATCAGGTTTTCTGGGGCCTCCCGAGTGGCAGCAGCGGTCTAAGGCACTGCAGTGCTTGAGGCGTCACGACAGATCCGGGTTCGATCCCGGGCTGTGTCGCAGCCGGCCACGACCGGGAGACCCATGAGGCGTTGCACAATTGGCCCAGCGTTGTCTGGGTTAGGGGAGGGTTTGGTCGGCCGGGATGTCCTTGTCCCATCGCGCTCTAGCGACTCCTGTGGCGGGCCGGGCGCATGCACGTTGACACAGTCGCCAGTGAAATGTAAATGTTGTATGGTGTTTCCCCCGACACATTTGTGCAGCTGGCTTCCGGGTTAAGCGAACATTGTGTCAAGAAGCAGTGCGGCTTGGCAGGGTTGTGTTTCGGAGGACGCACGGCTCTCGACCTTCGCCTCTCCCGAGTCTGTACGGGAGTTGCAGCGATGGGAAAACCAATTGGATATCACGAAAAAGGGGTAAAGAAAATATAAATAATAATAATGATAATCAGGTTTTCTGGACATAAAAGGGTTTGCAACAGGGATCAACTCTTGGTCCGGTTCTTTTCACTATTTACATTAACAATATTGGTTTATCTGTAAAAAAAAACACATATAGATACTTTCACCTGTATGCAGATTACACTGTGGTGTATGCTATGGCCCCCACAGCTGATCAGGCTCTGTCAGAGCTTCAATCTGCCTTTATTGACCTGCAAAAACGTTGTTGAATTGAAACTGGTGCTTAATGCATGTAAAACCCAGTATATGTTATTTTCCAAAACACGTAAAAATGTATCTGATGATTTATGCATACATACTTTGGATGGTGCCATCCTCATTGATCGTGTCCCCGCTTATAAGTATCTGTGTCATGAGCACTCTCTCTCCCTGGTAGCAACATTAATTGCATTCAATTATCTTCCACTCTGCTCACCTCCCTCTCTCTACTCAGCCTAACTAGCTCCACCTGCCCTGCTCTGCTCTTGTTACCTGGCCAGCTGCACTGCATTTCCCACTCACCATCCTCACCTTGCCTCACTCTGTTCTAATTACTCTGCCAGCTGAACTGCATTTCCCCACTACCTCTCCCAGTATATCAAGCCCTGGTTTTCAGCCAAGCCCTGTCAGATCGTCTTCAAACCCGGACCAGTAACCTGCCTGTCTGCGCTCTGACTCCTGTTTGTGATACCGATCCTTTCTTGACTGCCTCCTTGTTCTACTGCCCCGTCTATCCCAACCTGCCTTCTGGACCTCGACTACTCTCCGATCTCTCAGCCCCTCCGGTAACCTCGTTTCTGCCTTCTGTCTCTCACCACGATATTTGCCCAGCCCTGATCTGTACTTCTGCCTGCCATTCATATTGCTGTTGTGTG
The DNA here is from genome assembly GCF_020615455.1 of Coregonus clupeaformis. NCBI lineage: Eukaryota > Metazoa > Chordata > Actinopteri > Salmoniformes > Salmonidae > Coregonus > Coregonus clupeaformis. Next base: position 231,198 of record NW_025533659.1, read on the forward strand.
TGTGTGTTCCCCCAGGTCTCCGACCAGACATGATGCGTGCCCAGACGTTTCACCACCTCAGCCCGATACGCCGCTCCCATCACTGGGGAACACACACACTAAGCACTTGGACTGGACACCCCGGACATTTGGTGACCCCGGAGCACAGGTACCCACAGGAGGACCCTGAAAGACCACTCACACCTGGGACTCCTCTTCCCGCCTGTAACCTTGAATAAAGAACTCTGAATTTGAACTTGCGCTCTTGGGTCCTCTTCTGTTCGTGACAGAACGATCTGACCATCATGGACCCAGCGCACTCCCTGACCACGATGGAGGAAGAGCCAGAGAGGACTGCCCTACAGCGACTGGAACGCTCTGAGGGAGACATAAATCGGATGGCTGGCGACATCGCTTCCCCTTCTCCAGCTATTCAACCAGCAGCAACAACAGTTCCAACTGCAGCAACAACAGCTAGCCCAAGCCCTGCAACTACTCTCAAGCCCGGCTACTCCTACCTGCACCCCCTGGTCCTTTTGTTCCTGTACCACCGATACTCCTTCATCCCTCCGCTGGAGGTCCCAATGCTGCAGGCCCGGCAGTGCTGCCACCAGATCCCCACGCTCCTGAACCAAGGATTGGGAACCGGAACGTTTTGATGGCAACCAGAAGCAAGTAAGACCATTCTTGAGCAGCTGCCGAATCCAGTTTGCACTACAGCCCAGGACTTTCTCAACAGAGGGAGCCAAGGTGGGGTATGTCATCACACATCTCACCGGTCGAGCTCGGTTGTGGGGGGAACGGCGAATTCGACCGGCAAACCCCAGCCTGTGCCTCCTTCAGTGCCTTTGAGGAGGAGATGTTAAAGGTCTTTGACCTAGGCTCGCCAACAGCCGAAGCGTCACAAGCTCTGCTCACCATCCGTCAGGGCAATCGGACAGTGGCAGACTTCTCCATTGACTTTCGTACCCTGGCCAGTCAAAGCTCGTTTTAACCCAGAGGCACTGGTGCAAGCCTTCCTCCATAGCCTGGCGGACTATATCAAGGCAGGCTTGTTTCCCATGACCGCCCTCAACGCTTGATGCCGCCATTGACCTTGCCGTTCGCATTGACCGCCGTATACAGACCCGGAGGAGGGAGAAGGGCCGTCTCAGTCAACCTGCCATCCGTGCACGGTGCGATACCGCTTCTGTCCAGCCCCTGCCTGTCAAGTCCCATAGCCAACTCAATCAGCCTGAGCCCATGGAGATTGGCCGTGCCTCTCTGACTCCCGAGAGAGCGTCGGCGCCGTCTAAGCTCCAACCTTGCCTCTACTGTGGTGGCGAGAATCGCCGTGTCGCTACTTGTCCGGCAAAAGCCGCAGCTCACCAGGTGTAGGGGAGATCCGGGTGAGCTCAACAAGCCTTCAGTCTCCCTCCATCCGAAAGACCCTGCTTCATCTCCGCCTTCAGCTTTCTGACAAGACTCATACATTGGCCGCCCTTGTGGATTCCGGAGCGAAGCAAACATCATGGACCCTGAGCTTGCTCAGCAACTGGGCGTGAACCATCATCAACTGACACAACCCATTCCTGCAGAGCCCCTGGATGGGCATCATCTTGGCACTGTCACTCATATCTCCGCCCCTGTGACAATCCTGCTGTCAGGAAACCACCAGGAGTCCATCCAGTTTCACCTCCTACACTCACCTGGCCAACCACTCATTCTTGGATACCCGTGGCTCCGTCAGCACAACCCCCACATCGACTGGGAGACAGGAACAGTCCGTGAGTGGGGAAGGAGTTGTCACCAGACCTGTTTAAGAGGGGGCCACCCTGCCCGTTCACCGGGAAGGATCTAGCGCTACCTCCGACATATCCAATGTTCCGGCCTGTTACCACAGCCTGAAAGAGGTGTTCAACAAATCCAAGGCGACATCTCTACCCCCACACAGACCCTATGACTGCGCGATTGATCTCCTGCCTGGCACAGCCCCTCCCAAGGGTCGTCTGTATTCACTGTCAGCCCCGAAGAAAGAAAGGCCATGGAGGACTACATTAATGACTCTCTTGCCTCCGGGATAATTAGACCGTCGTCTTCCCCCGAGGAGCGGGATTCTTCTTTGTCGGCAAGAAGGACGGTTCTCTTCGTCCATGCATAGATTACCGGGTCTGAACGACATCACGGTTAAGAATGCTTCTGCCCACTGCCCTTACTCGTCTGCCTTCGATGCTGCAGGGAGCCACTGTATTCACTAAGCTGGACCTTCGCAATACCTACCATCTGGTGCGGAAGGGAGGGAGACGAATGGAAGACAGCGTTCAACACACCAACCGGCCACTATGAATATCTCGTCATGCCCTTCGGCCTCACCAATGCCCCAGCAGTTTTTCAAGCCCTAGTGAATGATATCCTCAGGGACATGCTAAATACGTTCGTATTTGTGTACCTTGACGATATTTTAATATTCTCAAAGACTCTGTCAGAACGCCGTACCACGTCCGGTTGGTCCTGCGCCGCCTGCTGGAGAACTCTCTTTTCGTGAAGGCAGAGAAGTGCGAGTTCCATGCCAAGACCGTTTCATTCCTGGGGTATGTGGTGACCGAGGGCAGCATTCAGATGGATCTCACGAAGGTGTCGGCTGTCACTTCCTGGCCAGTTCCTGAGTCTCGGAAGAAGTTGCAACAGTTCCTGGGCTTTGCCAACTTTTATAGGAGATTCATCAGAAACTATAGCACAGTGGCTGCACCCCTCACGGCGCTAACCAGCACTAAACAACCGTACCAATGGACATCAGCTGCTGATAAGGCCTTCAATATCCTCAAGACATGTTTCACTTCTGCTCCCATCCTCCAGATGCCAGATGCAGCAAAGGCAGTTTGTGGTGGAGGTAGATGCTTCGGACGTGGGAGTGGGTGCAGTGCTTTCTCAAAGAGCAGCTGAGGATGGCAAGATGCACCCCTGTGCCTTCTACTCCACGTCGGCTAACCCCTGCCGAATGCAACTACGACATTGGGAACCGCGAGCTGTTGGCTGTCAAGCTCGCCCTTGAAGAATGGCGGCACTGGTTAGAGGGGTCAAAGGAACCATTCGTAGTGTGGACAGACCACAAGAACCTGAGTATATCCAAACAGCCAGGAGGCTGAACTCCCGTCAACAGCGGTGGTCTCTGTTCTTTACGCGCTTCAATTTCACGCTCTCCTACCGCCCGGGATCTCGCAACATCAAACCTGATGCTCTTTCCCGGATGTTTCAGAAGGACGAGACCACCGCCATGACAGCTCCCATTCTTCCCAGCCACTTGGTCGTGGCGGCCCTCACCTGGGAGATCGAGAAGCAGGTCATGGAGGCTCTTCGGGACCAGCCAGGTCCAAGCACCAGCGCCCCAAACCGTCTGTTTGTTCCAGCAAATCTCAGGTCACCTGTGATTCAGTGGGGGCCCGAATCCCGTCTGGCCTGTCATCCCGGCATCACTCGCACCCTTCATCTGGTCCGCCAGCGGTTCTGGTGGGCGGGGATGAGACGGGATGTCCGAGAATTCATCCGAGCCTGTCCACTTGTAACCGAAACAAGACTCCCAACCAGCCTCCTGCTGGGTTGCTGCAACCCTACTTCCCCCAAGAGGCCCTGGTCCCACGTTTCACTGGACTTTGTTACGGGCCTTCCGCCCTCTGACGGACACACAGTCATCCTTACCATTGTTGACCGCTTTAGTAAGATGACCCGCCTTGCCTTCCCAAACTACCCTCTGCTAAAGAGACCTCCCAGGTGGTCCTGGAACATGTGTTTCGTATCCATGGCCTACCCCAGGATATAGTGTCAGACCGGGGCCCGCAATTCTCAGCAACCTTTTGGAAGGAGTTCTGTCATCTCCTTGGGGCCACCGCCAGCCTATCGTCTGGATTCCACCCGCAGTCAAACGGCCAGACTGAACCGCATGAACCAGGAGCTGGAGAAGGCACTGAGGTGTGTGGCTTCCCAAAATCCCCGGGCCTGGGCTCAACACCTGCTCTGGGTGGAATATGCCCATAATTCACTCACCAGTTCCTCCACCGGGCTCTCCCCCCTTTCAGTGTGTCTACGCGGTATCAACCTCCACTGTTTGCCAGCCAGGAGGCGGATGCCACCTGTCCGTCTGCTCTTGCGTATCCCGCCGCTGCCGCCGCCTTGGGCCCAGGCTCGCACTGTGCTCTTGAAGTCTGGAACCAGCTACGCCGTGGTGCCAACCGACGGAGGACCCCAGCACCTACTTACCGGGTTGGTCAGAAGGTCTGGCTGTCTGCCGGGATCTGCCGCTGCGGGTTGTATCACGAAAGCTGGCCCCTCGCTTCATTGGTCCTTTCCCTGTGCAGAAAGTCATCAGTCCAACGGCGGTCCGACTTCAGTTGCCCGCTTCCATGCGGGTCCACCCCACCTTCCACGTCTCCAAGGTCAAGCCGGTCCATGAAAGTCCCCTGGTCCCTGCAGCTCCGGCGCCACCTCCTCCGCGCCTCGTAGATGGCGGTCCTGTCTTCACCGTCCGGCGGCTTGCTCGCTCTAGGCGAAAGGGGTGGGGTCTCCAGTACCTCGTTGATTGGGAGGGATATGGTCCAGAGGAGAGGACCTGGATCCCGGCCAGGAGGATAGTGGACCGGACCCTTATCACTGACTTCCACCGACTACATCCTGATCAGCCTGCAATCCGTAGGGGCCGTCCAAGAAGGGGGTTCCTAGCCGTCCGGCCCGCCCCTGCTCCTGTCTCAGTGCCTGTCCTGTCTCCCGACCGTGACCCTCCAGCTCCTTCTGAGGATGAGGAGATTCACTCGGACCGCTCGAGGGAGTTCTGACCCGCCGCCTGCTCCCCTCCACCCTCCCGGCATGATGTTGTTCTTGGGACTTCTGGGGCCGTCCCTTGGAGGGGGTCCTGTCATGAGCACTCTCTCTCCCTGGTAGCAACATTAATTGCATTCAATTATCTTCCACTCTGCTCACCTCCCTCTCTCTACTCAGCCTAACTAGCTCCTCCTGCCCTGCTCTGCTCTTGTTACCTGGCCAGCTGCACTGCATTTCCCACTCACCATCCTCACCTTGCCTCACTCTGTTCTAATTACTCTGCCAGCTGAACTGCATTTCCCCACTACCTCTCCCAGTATATCAAGCCCTGGTTTTCAGCCAAGCCCTGTCAGATCGTCTTCAAACCCGGACCAGTAACCTGCCTGTCTGCGCTCTGACTCCTGTTTGTGATACCGATCCTTTCTTGACTGCCTCCTTGTTCTACTGCCCCGTCTATCCCAACCTGCCTTCTGGACCCTCGACTACTCTCCGATCTTCAGCCCCTCCCGGTAACTCGTTTCTGCCTTCTGTCTTCACCACGATATTTGCCCAGCCCTGATCTGTACTTCTGCCTGCCATTCATATTGCTGTTGTGTGTGTGTGTTCCCCCAGGTCTCCGACCACCAGATGAGCGTGCCCAGACGTTTCACCACCCTCAGCCCGATACGCCGCTCCATCACTTGGGAACACACACACTAAGCACTTGGACTGGACACCCCCGGACATTTGGTGACCCCCGGAGCACAGGTACCCACAGGAGGACCCTGAAAGACCCCTGACACCCCTGGGACTCCTCTTCCCGCCTGTAACCTTGAATAAAGAACTCTGAATTTGAACTTGCGCTCTTGGGTCCTCTTCTGTTCGTGACAATCTGGGCATCTGGACTGACGAAAAGCTATCTTTCACAAAGCATGTTGATGATTTAGTTAAGAAATAAATAATTAAAATAGGCTTCGTCTATAGGAACAGGTCCTGTCTTTCGTTAAATAGCAGAAAAAACAAATCATTCAGTCAACATTCATTCCGGTTATTGACTATGGCGATATCGTCTATATGAATGCAGCTGCCACTGTATTGAAGCCATTGGATGCAGTTTATCATAGTGCATTGCACTTTATTACGGGCGATAGGTTCAGTACACATAATTGCATTTTGTATCAGAAAGTAGGCTGGCCCTCCTTGAAGTCTTGTTGATCGATGCATTGCGCTCTTTTTGTCTATAAAGCCCTCTTGCATAAACTTCCGCCATACCTTACCTCATTGTTAACCTTCAGATGTATAAGTTACCAGAACCGGACTCAGGGATGGCTAACCCTGAAGATCCCTTCAATCTCCACCGAGTTTGGTAAATCTGCTTTTAGTTTTTTAGCGCCTCTCATGTGGAATGATCTCAAAAAGTCCTTAACGTTGGTGGAGTTGGGGCCTCTAGGGCAATTCAGGTGGATGTTAGAGGGCCTTTTTACTGAAGAATGTGTTTGTTTCATATGATTGTGTTTTGCTTTTCGTGTTTTGTGTTTGCTTTTCATGTATTTCGTAATTGATCTGTATACTGTATAGAGATGCATAGTGTGATTGTTGTTTATTGATGTGTTCATGCAGGGCTCATCTGTGAAAGAGACCGTGGTCTCAGCATGACTCACTGCTTAAATAATGGTAAATATTGATGTCAAGCGTTATAAACACATTCATATATTTGATCAATATATTGATATAATGTTGCCAGAAGACACACACTTCACACACTGTGTAGATATCTTTCCCCATAGAACTGCTGCTTGTTCTTTAACTTGTTGAAACTAGCTCATATGGTTCAGTTTTGATCTTGTGCATGTTCAGTTAAATGTTACCAACGGTCGAATACTTACTCTGGGGGTTTGGTTCTTCAAATCAGGAAATGGGTAAACAGGCCTAATTACCCAGCAGTATTCCCTGCTGTGCGCGGCCATGGAAGTCCGTCTTTGTGGTTCATCTGACATTAGTCATGCCCTCTGGGGTCCACATATCAATTATGGAGCCGTTTGCAGTTAGCCATTTTGGAAACATTAGACAAGCTCAATCCCAGCTTTCCTTTCAATGCTCAATCTGTCTTTCCCCCCCTCCTCCCGCCAATGCCTTCATCATACTGACAAATGGGACTCCTTTTGGGTGGAATTTAACTCACACCTTCAGACTTTAGTTGGCTGGTTTATTTAATACCCTGAACCTAATAGAGCTTAAATAAAAAAGCTGAATATCATAAGGGACAGATCGAAATTTACAGAATGGTTAACTGGAAGAAAATGTGGGAGGGGGAAATGTTAAATTTCAGACAAGGGGAGGTTTTAGTATTTTTTAAAATCTAGTCCAGGGAGGGTAATGTCATTTGTAATTGATTACATTTCAATATTTCTCAGTGTTTTAGAATTCGTTGCTTCCTAGGCTACAGTGAGGGAAAAAAGTATTTCATCCCCTGCTGATTTTGTAAGTTTGCCCACTGACAAAGACATGATCAGTCTATAATTTTAATGGTAGGTTTATTTGAACAGTGAGAGACAGAATAACAACAAAAAAATCCAGAAAAACGCATGTCAAAAATGTTATAAATTGATTTGCATTTTAATGAGGGTAATGAGTATTTGACCCCTCTGCAAAACATTACTTAGTACTTGGTGGCAAAACCCTTGTTAGCAATCACAGAGGTCAGACGTTAGGCCACTCCAGGACCTTAATGTGCTTCTTCTTGAGCCACTCCTTTGTTGCCTTGGCCGTGTGTTTTGGGTCATTGTCATGCTGGAACACCCATCCACGACCCATTTTCAATGCCCTGGCTGAGGGAAGGAGGTTCTCACCCAAGATTTGACGGTACATGGCCCTGTCCATCGTCCCTTTGATGCGGTGAAGTTGTCCTGTCCCCTTAGCAGAAAAACACCCCCAAAGCATAATGTTTCCATCTCCATGTTTGACGTTGGGGATGGTGTTCTTGGGGTCATAGGCAGCATTCCTCCTCCTCCAAACACGGCGAGTTGAGTTGATGCCAAAGAGCTCGATTTTGGTCTCATTTGACCACAACACTTTCACCCAGTTCTCCTCTGAATCATTCAGATGTTCATTGGCAAACTTCAGACGGCCCTGTATATGTGCTTTCTTGAGCAGGGGGACCTTGCGGGCACTGCAGGATTTCAGTCCTTCACGGCGTAGTGTGTTACCAATTGTTTTCTTGGTGACTATGGTCCCAGCTGCCTTGAGATCATTGACAAGATCCTCCTGTGTAGTTCTGGGCTGATTCCTCACCGTTCTCATGATCATTGCAACTCCATGAGGTGAGATCTTGCATGGAGCCCCAGGCCGAGGGAGATTGACAGTTCTTTTGTGTTTCTTCCATTTGCAAATAATCGCACCAACTGTTGTCACCTTCTCACCAAGCTGCTTGCCGATGGTCTTGTAGCCCATTCCAGGCTTGTGTAGGTCTACAATCTTGTCCCTGACATCTTGGAGAGCTCTTTGGTCTTGGCCATGGTGGAGAGTTTGGAATCTGATTGATTGATTGCTTCCGTGGACAGGTGTATTTTATACAGGTAACAAGCTGAGATTAGGAGCACTCCCTTTAAGAATGTGCTCCTAATCTCAGCTCGTTACCTGTATAAAAGACACATGGGAGCCAGAAATCTTCTGATTGAGAGGGGGTCAAATACTTATTTCCCTCATTAAAATGCAAATCAATTTATACAATTTTTGACATGCGTTTTTCAGGATTTTGTTGTTGTTATTCTGTCTCTCACTGTTCAAATAAACCTACCATTAAAATTATAGACTGATCATTTCTTTGTCAGTGGGCAAACGTACAAAATCAGCAGGGCATCAAAAACTTTTTTCCCTCACTGTATATATTGATGTGTGCCCGATACCACCCCTCATCTCTGATTCTCCACTGGGCGCTCAATATGAATTGCGCTTATAGGCTATTTAGTGTGGTCTCAATCAAATGATCCATAGCCTATAGACTATAGGCTACGAAGTGCATGCTTGGAGAAGCACAGAACAAAGTTACATTTCTAAGATAGCTGCTGGGATGGTGTAAATAAAACTAGGCTGCATTACACACTGCAATGGATATTCCAACCCTGAGCCCCGGCCTGCTCTGCAATTGCTGATCGAAAACGTGTTTTTGTACAGCTTAACCAATGGCTGTGCTGTTTAGGGCTAGAGTGGCAGGTCAGGGGAAGAGTCAAAGGTTTCTTCTGAAAATAATTTTTGATTAGGCCTACTCCAAATAATTCACTATCTTGTGCGCGGGCTAGCCTATAGCCTATGTTCTGTTCTGTTTGAGAAGGAGAGCGCGAAGATAAGAAGGAGGACCGGAGGTCAACGACTATAATTGATTTGATTAAAAACAATATGTTTCTTGCCCATTATGTATTTTTCAGAGTTATTGACCTCACAATAAGCCAGATTCGAGTAACTTACATTGTAGTGCTGAAACGTGAAGCACCAGCCACTGCACAATCAATCAGAAATGGACAGCTCATGGTGCTGAAAGTAGACAAATTCAAATAAGCGTAATTCATTTCAACAATTTTCATTTCAATTAGACTTTACTAACAACAAGAGGGCCTTGTGTTGAAGCCTCTTTCTTCCTATTTAAGAAATAAGAGGTAGGCCTGCCTGTTTGACAGACAAAATAGGTTATAGGCTGCTATATCCATAGATTTGTCGGTCAATTCCTTCACCAAAACATGCACTCTGTAAATAGCCTACCACCATGTCAGTGAAGGGCGGTTAAGTTAAAACCGAGATTTGAATTGAAAGGGTATGAGAGGGTATGGCATAGGCCTACCTTTTATTAAAGAAAATGGCAAAAAGCACAGGGCTACCCCTTGTTAGATTAAGATTTTTGTTAGACTTCAGTGCGGCTTTTGACATTATCGATCAGTCTGCTGCTAGAAAAATGTATGTGTATGGCTTTACTCCACCTGCTATATTGTGGATACAGAGTTACCTGTCTAACAGAACACAGAGGGTGTTCTTTAATGGAAGTGTTTCCAACATAATCCAGGTAGAATGAGGAATTCCCCAGGTCAGCTGTCTAGGCCCATTACTTTTTTCAATCTTTACTAATGACATGCCACTGGCTTTGAGTAAAGCCAGAGTGTCTATGTATGCGGATGACTTAACACTATACATCTTTTTACATTTTAGTCATTTAGCAGACGCTCTTATCCAGAGCGACTTCCAATTAGTGAGTGCATACATTTTTCATACCGGCCCCCATGGGAAACGAACCCACAACCCTTGCGTTGCAAGTGCCATGCTCTACCAACTGAGCTACAGGAGGGCCAATACCTAATATAGTACATTTATCATAATGTGGTTGTAATCCAGAGAGGTTAGAAAATGTATCTAGATTCTCTATGACAGGGTTCTTCAATTCCGGTCCTGGAGGGCCGAAACACTTCTGTTTTTTATTTCTACCTGGTATTTAATTGCACTCACCTGGTGTCCCAGGTCTGAATTAGCCCCTGATTAGAAGGAGAGGATGAAAAACAGAGGTGTTTCGGCCCTCCAGGACCGGAATTGAAGAACCCTGCTCTATGAGGTTGTGGAGGGATTCAAATTGTGGATTTCAAAGAAAACAAGAATCATCAGCGTACAATGACACGTTTGTTTTTAAACAGCTTTTTTTTACTCCCGAGTGGCGCAGTGGTCTAATGCACTGCATCTCAATTTGCAATACATTTGCCAATCGGTTTTGCAGCCAGAATTATTTGCCATTCCTTTTCCTCATCCCTATCAACCATACACATTTTCAATTTCTCATCAATCCAATTGGATTCAACAGTTTTTACAGTCTTTTTCTTAATGGGTACATGCTTATTAGTAACTGGAATAAGCAATTTCATAAATATGTCAAGTGCAGTGTCTGTTTGCTCCTCATTACACACCACGGACAAACATATATTCTTTCCATCAACAACATAGGAATCACTACAAAACTTATTGTATGACCTCTTATACATAATATTAGGCCCAGGCTTTGGAACTTTGGTTTTCCTAGATATGGCTACTATATTGTGATCACTACATCCAATGGATTTGGATACTGCTCTCAAACAAATCTCTGCAGCATTAGTAAAGATATCATCAATACGTTGATGATTTAATTCCTGTACTGTTTGTAACTACCCTGGTAGGTTGACTGATAACCTGAACCAGGTTGCAGGCACTGGTTACAGTTTGAAGCTTTCTCTTGAGTGGGCAGCCTGATGAAAGCCAGTCAATATTTAAATCACCCAGAAAGTATACTTCTCTACTGATATCACATACATTATCAAGCATTTCACACATGTTATTCAGATACTGACTGTTAGCACTAGGTGGTCTATAGCAGCTTCCCACCAGAATTGGCTTTAGGTGAGGCAGATGAACCTGTAGCCATATTACTTCAATAGTATTTAACATGAGATCCTCTCTAATCTTCACAGGAATGTGGTTCTGAATATAAACAGCAACACCTCCACCTTTGGCATTTCTATATTTTCTGTAAATGTTATAACCTTGTATTGCTACCACTGTATCATCAAAAGGTATTATCTAAGTGAGTTTCAGAGATTTTGAATGTAATCTGTTACTAGCAAATTATTTCATGAACCTTGTTTCTTAAGCTCCATATGTTAATGTGGGCTATTTTGAGCACTTTTCTTCTGGGATGCTTACTTGTTTTTATTGCTTTACTGGGAAGCTTAGCAGCAGTAGATGTGGTCATGTTCTTTATGTTAGTGCAGGGTGAGCTGCACACAGTGGCCTTCCTCCTCGGGCACACCGGCTCAGTGCTAACAGTATAAATCTGGTTCTTAGGCACATGATTACTACATACAATAGCTGTAGGATCAGCAAAGGCATTCAGGGCAGTTAGAGGGACATAAATTAGGTGACCTATATTGTGTCTACCGATGCCCCTGATGTAATGTACATTTGCTGAAGCATTTTGACAACTCTGCTTCACAATGGTAGGGATTAGCTGAGCTGGGCTTGGGTCATTGCTAAGTCATTGTCTCAACGCAGCCTTATAATGCTGTGAAAGGATCCAGGAACCCAAATGATTTGGGTGGATACCATCCTCCAGATAAAACGTGTTTTGTTTCCAAAAGGTATCGAAATTGTCAAAAAAAGTTACACCCATTGAGCTGCAATAATCACGTAGCCAGTTGTGAAGAGCAAGAATCCTGCTAAAGTGTTCAATGCCACGATTCAGAGAGGCCACAGGGCCAGATATGATGGGTTTTTTGTTAGTGTCTAGCAGAGAGTCAATCAGTTCTTTAAAATCCAGTTTCAACTGTTCAGAGCTGCCCCTTCATAATGTCATTAAAACCCACATGGACTACGATAGAATCGATTTCCATGTCCTGATTTAGTACATTCGGGAGCAGCTTAGTAATGTCATTTACTCGAGCTCCGGGATAGGACATTGTTTTTGCACCAGGAACGGTCACATTTCTTACCATGGAGCTGCCCAAAATCACGGCTGGCGAGAAGGACGAGGAAATCCGCCCACTCCCACTTTTCACAGGATGCAGGCCTCTGACAGATGGAGAAGCACCGCTCGATCCAGCGCAGGGACGGAATGTTGCTGCGGCCACAGACACAGGCACCCCCAGCGACGTAGGTGCAGGAAGATCAGGCTCCAGGACGGCGAAACTATTCGTTGTTTGTATCCGCTCCTGGCCTCTCGTTGGGAGTGTAGACTGCTTTGCGGGAGGTCGCTGTCTTCGGCTTCCACGGCTCGTGATATGCGACCATCGTTGATTTCCTTTCTCCTTATGCTGTGCTCCTTCGGCGGCGCTATCAAATGGGGGAGCTCCGGGCAACACAGGCCAATCGGATAACAACAAATGACAAGGCGGAGATGCATCCAACAAGCGCAAACGCTGTCCAGCCACCGGCGTAGAAAATGTAAACATTCCACTCTGCGTTTTACCCAGTAACTTACGTAGGCTGGCGACCTGCGTGATCAAGGAAGCCACCTCAAGCCAATAATCCTCGGCAAGTAAAAAATTGCTGCATTGGAACTCCGAGAGATCCGGTTTGTCCCAAAACAAAGCGTAATAGATACAGCTCCTACAGCGCTGGAACCGTTCATTTAGTTTTCCAGACAAAGAGCAACACTCATCCGGTACTAACTTCGTTAGCTTGATGGCTAGCAGCTTAGCGTCTCTGTCAAGCAGGCTTTAACCTGTCTCTTAGGCGGGATTCCGGGACAAGAAATCGCGGTCCTAGCTGTTAAAAGCTAACCGCATTGTGGAATCCACGCAAAAACAAGTTCTGTATTCGTATTTATGAATAGCGTTTTTGTTTTAATCAAAAATAACAAAGACAGTTTTCCAGCATACTATTTTCAGTTGCGCACTCTGATGAGCTTCCCTGAGACGGTTTCTGACAGTTTTGTGCAGAGATTCTTCGGTTGTGCAAACCTACAGTTTTATCAGCTTTCCGGGTATGGTCTCAGATGATTCGCAGGTGAAGAAGCCGGATGTGGAGGTCCTGGGCTGGCGTGGTTACACGTGGTCTGCGGTTGTGAGGCCAAATTCTCTAAAACGACATTGGTAGAGAAATGAACATTCAATTCTCTGGCAACAGCTCAGGTGGACATTCCTGCAGTCAATTGCATGTGACAAAACTGCACATTTTAGAGTGGCCTTTCATTGTCCCCAGCACAAGGTGCACCTTTGTAATGATCATGGTGTTTAATCAGCTTCTTGACATGCCACAACTGTCAGGTGGATGGATTATCTTGGCAAAGGAGAAATGCTCACTAACCGGGATGTAAAGAATTGTACTCCAAATTTGAGAGAAGTAAGCTTTTTGTGAGCATGGAAAATTTCTGGGATCTTTTATTTCAGCTCATGGGACGAACACTTTACATGTTGCGTTTATATTTTTGTTCAGTATAATTCTGGCACTATCAATTGATTAAGCTATTCACTTTCTGTACAATAGAAGATGTTTAAACCCAGACAGCTGTTAGGGAAACACTGGATGAACAGGGACAGTTTCGTTGCAAACAAGACACATTGATTTGGCATTGGAGAAATATGATTAGATGAACACCTAGGCCTATCTCTCTGTCCATTCTTATCCTGTAATTTCTGTAATTTGTGTGGTAATAAAAAAAGATTTTGCTAATATGTAAAATTAGGTAGAATTGCATGAAATGTTTATAAAAGGCAAATATGATGATAGATTCATGCAATTATTTTACTACGCCTACTCTTGTCCACCATGGTCAGTGAACCCACAATCTTCTGGCCCGCAGCCCTGTACACTATCAACATTTCTGCATTGCCATGTAATGCTTACAGGAGGGAACTGCAAATATAAGACAGATAGACAACATGCATCTCCATATAGGAGAAGGAGAGAAATCAAATAAGTAGTGAGAATGGTTGACTTGACATACAATGAGGGTATTCCAGGGACTGGAGGCTGACTGGTGGAGGGAGGGCAGGGAAACCTTCCTCTGAGCCCCACACACAGTGGCCTTACTCCCTCTGCTGCTGCCCCACTGTAAATACAGCCCAGAGGGGTGTGTGTATGCTCATGCGTGCGTGCGTGTCTGGGTCTGTGTCTGTGTGTTTGTATGCATGCTGTTACTGTAGTGCATGCAGTATAACAGCTAGTGTATGCATTCTTTGATCAGAACTTTGATTGTGACAGTTGATTTTCTTTAATATAGCTATAGGAAGCTATATTACTTCAAAATAATTATTTGAATATTATTTATTTATTTAATTTTTTATATATTTTTATTTTATTTCACCTTTATTTAACCAGGTAAGCCAGTTGAGAACAAGTTCTTACTTACAATGACGGCCTACCAAAAGGCAAAAGGCCTCCTGCGGGGATGGAGGCTGGGATAAAAAATTAAAGGACAAAACACACATGACGACAAGAGAGACACCACAACACTACATAAAGAGAGACCTAAGACAACAACATAGCATGGCAGCAACACATGACAACCCAGCATGGTAGCAACATGACATGACAACAACATGGTAGCAACACAACATGGCAGCAGCACAACATGGTAGCAGCATAACATGGTACAAACATGATTGGGCACAGACAATAGCACAAAGGGACAACAATACATCATGCAAAGCAGCCATAACAGTCAGTAAGAGTGTCCATGACTGAGTCTTTGAATGAAGAGATGGAGATAAATCTGTCCAGTTTGAGTGTTTTTTGCAGCTCGTTCCATTAGAGTTTATTATAAACTGCATCCACTCATCCAACAATATCCACTCAAACAACAATCAAAACTATCGACCCTGATTATTTTGAGATATTTTAATACATAGACCTAGCTAACTTGACGTGAAAGTAAACACAAATAATCCATTTGTCAGAGTGAGAAAAAAAAAGTTTATTGAATTCTTCAAAACTGGTGAATAAACAAGAAGGCGAGACGTGTGTCACCATTTCCCCAATTATCATTAATAAGAGCTGTTTTTTTTACTTAAGAACAAAAACACTCCATACTACAACTCCTCTTTGTAGAAATGAACCTGTCATTGGAGCGTCTGCCTAAATCCCACACGCTTATGGGAAAAAGAGAGTTCTGTGTAACATTCAATTACAATTTAACAGGCCGGCCTCTATTAGAGGGTGTCCATTTCAGGGTTTGAAGCAAAGGGTTACAACCTCTCTCTCTGTATCCCAGCTAGCGCATAACGTTCTGAGTACCATATGTTTCTTAGAGCTTGGTGAGATCGTGGTTGTCCTATGGTTATTTTGCATACAACCTTCCCACAATGGGAATGGTGCAGGATGTTGCTTGGCTTTGGAACATTCCTAGTACATTTAAGGAACTTTACAGAATAGTTATTTTCTTGGTATTTCATTACTTTAACAGAACGCTTCCTAAAAGTTCAAACATGGTTACATTTAATTATGTTTTGGGTAATGTTCTAAGAACGTTCCCAACTGGTTTGACATTGGGAATGTTCTCAAATAGTTCAGAGAATGTTAAGAAACAACATTCTTCTATGGGAATTTCAATACTTCAGCATAACGTTTCCTTCAGGTTTTTTCTTGTTTCTATTTAAAGTAATGTTTTCAGAACGCTCAGAGAACGTTAAGAAATATTGTTCTTCTGTGAGAATTTCAGTACTTCAGCATAACGTTTTCTGCAGGTTTCCCCATGGTTCTATTTAAAATAATGTTCTCAGAACATTAAGAAAACTTCCATAAAAAACACAAGAAAACATTAGTAACTTTCAATGAACATTCTAAGAATGTTATTTAAAAACATATACATTCCATTCTCAGCGTAAACAAAACTCTCTCTATCCTCTATCTTGTTAAGTGTGTTGGCCACACCTAATCTTAATGAGTGCTTCCCTTTGAAATGGGGTATTGAATACACTAAAATTAACAGCTTTGTGTGAGTTAAAACACCATGTCGTGCTAGCTCCATCCTGGTGGCGTAGTGGACTAATTCCATGGATAGAGAAGAGAAGATCATAGGTTTGAAACTTGCTGACACTGTGCCACAATAAAAAAATTAATGTGTTTGCATGATTAATGCCTAAGCAAATACATTTCTATCTGTGCTTGGAGTTTGAAACAGTTAACCTAAGCTAGCATTGTTATTAGAAGTCTTATTTACATGTTCTCAGAAAGTTATTTAACCCTTTCCAGCCTGTGCGGAACATTCCTCTGCGTGCATTAGTGAGTATAATTTGCTGGTGTAAAACCATTTATGAAAACATGATACATATTTTGAAAGCTGAGAAACAGCCCTTTCAAATGATATGACATAGAATTGCACCCCATCAATCAAATTGTAATCAGTCAAGAAATAATACCTGTGAAAATCTATATCTTATACGAAAATCTATGCTTTTTTACACAACTCTCTAATGAAGATCTAGAAAGATTTAGAGCATATTCAGTCTTCCTTGTTTTGTAAGGTTTGAACATCTGAAATCAGAATATAAATACTGTACCTTTTGCTGTGAACAAGTTACAGCTGTTTTAGTGACCGATTGTATTTTTTTGTAAATTACAGTTGAAGTCGGAGGTTTACATACACCTTAGCCAAATACATTTAAACTCAGTTTTTCACAATTCCTGACATTTAATCCTAGTAAAAATTCCCTGTCTTAGGTCAGTTAGGATCACCACTTTATTTTAAGAATGTGAAATGTCAGAATAATAGTAGAGAGAATGATTTATTTAAGCTTTTATTTATTTCATCACATTCCCAGTGGGTCAGAAGTTTACATACACTCAATTAGTATTTGGTAGCATTGCCTTTAAATTGTTTAACTTGGGTCAAATGTTTTGGGTTGCCTTCCACACTACAATAAGTTGGGTACATTTTGGCCCATTCCTCCTGACAGAGTGTAACTGAATCAGGTTTGTAGGCCTCCTTGCTCGCACACGCTTTTTCAGTTCTGCCCACAAATTTTCTATAGGATTGAGGTCAGGGCTTTGTGAAGGCCACTCCAATACCTTGACTTTGTTGTCCTTAAGCCATTTTGCCACACATTTGGAAGTATGCTTGGGGTCATTGTCCATTTGGAAGACCCATTTGCAACCAAGCTTTAACTTCCTGACTGATGTCTTGAGATGTTGCTTCAATATATCCACATAATTTTCCTTCTTCATGATGCCATCTATTTTGTGAAGTGCACCAGTCCCTCCTGCAGCAAAGCACCCCCACAGTATGCTGCTGCCACCCTCGTGCTTCAGGGTAGGTAACAACACAAATCTGCCACGCATCTGCCATGCTGATCCTCAACACGGGGGCCCCTCAGGGGTGTGCTCAGTCCCCTCCTGTACTCCCTGTTCACCCATGACTGCATGGCCAGGCATGATTCCAACACCATGATTAAGTTTGCCGATGACACAACAATGGTAGACCTGATCAACGACAATGATGAGACAGCCTATAGGGAGGAGGTCAGAGACCTGGCCTTGTGGTGCTAGGTTAACAACATCTCCCTCAACGTGATTAAGACAAAGGAGATGATTGCGGACTACAGGAAAAGGAGGACTGAGTACACCCCATTCTCATCGACGGGGCTGTAGTGGAGCAGGTTGAAAGCTTCAAGTTCCTTGGCGTCCACATCACTAACAAACTATCATGGTCCAAACACACCAAGACAGTGCCTATTCCCCCTCAGGACACTGAAAAGATTTGGCATGGGTCCTCAGATCCTCAAAAAGTTATACAGCTGCACCATCGAGATCATCCTGACTGGTTGCATCACCGCTTGGTATGTTAACTGCTCAGCATCTGACCGCAAGGAGCTACAGAGGCTAGTGCGTACGGCCCAGTACATCACGGGGGCAAAGCTTCCTGCCATCCAGGACCTCTACACCAGGCGGTGTCAGAGGAAGGCCCTAAATATTGTCAAAGACTCCAGCCCCCCTAGTCATAGACTGATCTCTCTGCTACCGCATGGCAAGAGGTACTGGAGCGGCCAAGTCTAGGTCCAAAAGGCTCCTTAACAGCTTCTACCCCCAAGCCATTAGACTGCTAAACAGTTAATTAAATGGCTACCTGAACTATTTGCATTGACCCCCTTTTTTACCCTGCTGCTACTCGCTGTTTATTATCTATGCATAGTCACTTTACCCCTACCTACATGTACATATTACCAAAATTACCTCTACTAACCTGTGCCCCCGCACATTGACACGGTACCGGTACCCCCTGTATAGAGCCTCGTTATTGTTATTGTGTTACTTTCTTTCTTACCTTTTTATTTTATTTTAAAAAGTAGCAAATATTTTCTTACTTAAAAAAAATCTGCATTGTTGGTTAAGGGCTAGTAAGGTCTACACCTGTTTTATTCAGCACATGTGACACATAAAATTTGATTTGATTTGAACATACTAGGATTTGAACTCACTACCTCTTAGTTCATGGTGCTCCAATCATCCTGCTTCACCACCATGTTCCTGTCAGTTAATAGTAAATCTGACTATACTCTCATCATTGTTTTCTGTATAGTTGTCTAATGTTGGTGGGGCATATTAACCTGTTTTAATCATATTTTTGAATCACTATGATCAATAAAATAATTTTTGTCTAGTGTACTTTTAACCAGGGGTTGGAACCCACATATTGTTTCCAATGGTTTTGTTCTGAACAGAACCATTCTTTTTTTCATTCTGTTCCACTCTTCCAACCAGCAAAATAAAGTTCTGAATTGGTTTGAAACAAAAAAAGTAACGGTTTATATCATTCCTTTTTTCTTTTTCAGTGGCAACAGAATTAAAATAAAAACAGTCTTACCTTTTTGTAGTTAATAAATCCAATGTGAAACGTGATAGCTATAGTATCCTTAACTAGCATTGAAAAGGTTAATACATTATTCTCTATAATAAAATCTCTCCCCCTCATTTCCAAATCATGCTTGTAATATCAGTAAGCTACTAGACTATGCTTCCGGAGGGGTAGGTGTAGGTTGTCCTGTAGCCGGTAGACTTAATTGCTGGCTTTTGGTCTATAACAAAACAAACAAAAAAGCTTAGTAATAAAATTGTCGCTGGCCTAATTGTCCGGGAGAGGCTGTCCGTCATAGCTACACCCCAAATTCGTGCTTCAGCACCATTCTCACACTCCTTGTGCGCACATGCACCTGCTGCAGAGAAGCAAGAGAACGAGAGAGGAGCCTTGGCCAAGGCTACCGTTGATTACAAAGATGGAGGTCTTTTTCATTGAAATAAAACAAAAGTTAGAGGAAAAAGAGTAGGCCAATGACTACAGCGAAAAGCCTACAAGATGAATGTCCTCCATGTGGACAAGTTTTAATATTGTAGTGGACTAAGATGAGAAGAACTTTGGCGCGGCCAAATGCAGGCTACTGGGCAACTCCCTATTACATTTTTTGATTTTCATATTTATAATAAGTTGTTTTATCATTATTATTATTGTATGTCATTGTTATTATTGTAAACCTATTTATTAATCAAAACCAGTTCTTTAAAACCTCTTAGATGTAAGGCCCACTGCATGGTTCTGGTATCGGTTCCGACCAATATTTTAGCTTATAAATCAATCGGTGGACACCATAGATCGAAATGGCTTGCATTGACTGATAGCCCTAGTTCACATGGACACAGTAGTATTTTTTTTTTTCTGAGCCTGTGTGACGTACAATGTGAAATCTGAAACCACTTGAAGTTGGGATGTCCATCCTACCATTTCATTCGCTCTTCCGACTGTCCATCAACTCCTGGCTGAACCATACATTGCAGCCACTGACAAAGCACATGCCAATCATTACATCATAGTGCAGTAGGGGAGAGTGGTTTCATCACAGTAGCACATTCAGAGATCGATTTGTAGGCATTCATCTAAAATAATTTATAGATTTTAAATAAAAGAAACGTTCTGTTCGTCGTAGACGAATAATATGAGATGAAAGGCGTGTTCCTAACGAGTCCAGGAAGCCAAACTAGAGCTCTGCAAGAAGTTCACAGCGACGGGGACAGACATTTTGATCAAGAGAGACCTTTAGAAAATATGGAAATGTTCTCTAACACTAAACATACAAGTATGTATTTTACAGTTATAAGGAAGGTGAAATCATATAGTTAGTCATTTTATAATTTGATTATGCTTTATTTAGAAAGCATATAAGTCATTTCAAGCCTTACTCATACAGTTTTGTTGAATAGGAAATACATCACGTAAAATATTTAATACAGTATTTTCATATTTTTATCATATTTGTACTGTGTACTTTAGTTTATTTTTTATTTTTAGAGGGATAGTGCACATTAAGCAATGTTTCATTAAATTGTGCCGGTTTCAACCGCAGTCCCTGGGCAGGTTATTAAAAACAATTACAATACAGACAAACAATGAGCAGTGAGCAGATGCAGAGCAACATAGCACAAGCCACACATGCAGACAGAGCAATACCACAAAAAGCAACAAAACTAAATACATAAAAGCAACAAAGTGTTTCCATACCTCACAAGCTACAGTGCCTTGCAAAAGTATTCACCCCCCTTGGCGTTTTTCCTATTTTGTTGCATTACAACCTGTAATTTAAATGGATATGTAAATGTGGCTATGCCAGGCCGGATCTGAATGCATGGATGTCTGGTACATTTCTGGCACTCACAATGGAAAAACATTTCTGGCAGGCAGTGTCACGTTCGTTGAAGGACGGGTCAGACCAAGGCGCAGCGTGATATACGTACATGTTTATTAAAGTAATAAACAACACGACAAAACAACAAACGAAACGAAATGTGAAGTCCAAGGTAGCACACACAACATACCTTACACAGAACAAGATCCCACAACTAGACAGTGCCAATAGGCTGCCTAAGTATGGTCCCCAATCAGAGACAACGAGCGACAGCTGCCTCTGATTGGGAACCACACCGGCCAACATAGAAATACACATACTAGATCCCACATAGAAAATACTACATAACAAAGAATATACACACCCTGACTCAACATATACGAGTCCCCTGAGTCAGGGCGTGACAGTACCCCCAAAGGTGCGGACTCCGACCGCACAACATAAACATAACAGGGTAGGGGCCGGGTGGGCATTCCACCTCGGAGGTGGATCCGGCTCGGGGTGTGACGACCTCTCACTCTCCGCCTCCCTGATGCGCCCCTGGTCTAGTATGGACCTCGGCGCGCTGCTTCCACTCTCCTTCCTCCCACGATACGCCAGGCCCTGTCTGGACCCTGGTGTGGGAGACCCCGAACCTGGAGAGGGGCTGACGTCATGGTCTGGACTGGAGCCGCTGACCGGAGCTGGACTTGGCACCGGTGGAGCGGACTGCTCTGTCTCCGGAGTGGAGCCGCTGAACGAAGCTGGATCAGGCACCGGTGGAGCGGACTGCTCTGGCTCCGGAGTGGAGCCGCTGACCGGAGCTGGACTGGACCCCGGTGGAGCGGACTGCTCTGGCTCCGGAGTAGCGCAGCTGACTGGAGCTGGATCAGGCACCGGTGGAGCGGACTGCTCTGGCTCCGGAGTGGAGCAGCTGACCGGAGCTGGATCAGGCACCGGTGGAGCGGACTGCTCTGGCTCCGGAGTGGAACAGCTGACCGGAACTGGATCAGGCACTGGTGGAGCGGACTGCTCTGATTCCGGAGTGGAGCAGCTGACCGGTGCCGGACCAGGCACCGGTGGAACGAGCACTGGCCGTGCCGGACTGGACAAACGCACCACTGGTCTGGTGCGAGGAGCAGGCACGGGCTGGACCGGACTAGGAACACGCACCACTGGCTTGGTGCGAGGAGCAGGAACAGGCCGGGCCGGGCTGGTGACGCGCACCACTGGCTTGGTGCGAGGAGCAGGAACAGGCCGGGCCGGGCTGGCGACGCGCACCACTGGCTTGATGCGAGGAGCAGGAACAGGCCGGGCCGGGCTGGCGACGCGCACCACTGACTTGGTGCGAGGGGGAGGAACGGGCAGGGCCGTACTGGGAACACGCACCACTGGCTTGGTGCGGGGAGCAGGAACGGGCCGGACCGGACTGGTGACACGCACCACTTGCTTGGTGCGAGGAGCAGGACTGGCTTCCTTTATTAACCCCTGCTCCTTCTGCTGCCTAACCAGCTCCTCTCGCCGTGCCTCTACTCTTTCCTTCTCCCTTTTAGCCTCCTGTAGCGCCTCCCTCTGACCGAATAACTCCTACTCCCTCTGAACCAATAGCCCCCGTAACATGGTGGCCTCCTCTCCTAACCTGCAGATCCTCCCTTTAACGGCCTCCTGCTGCCTCGTCGTCCACACCGTGTGCCCCCCCCCAAATTTTTTTTTCTTGGGGTTGCCTCTCGGGTCTCCGTTGTCGGCACTCTTGGCACCGTTTCTCCTCTCCTACCTGGGCATCCTCCTTCATCGCCTTCAGATAACGGATGGCCTCCTCCTCCGTAATTCTCCCCCACCCGAGGAGGACATCTACTAACGTAACCTCCTGTTGAGTCCCAGGCGTTTGCTCCTTCTCGGCACGCTGCTTGGTCCTTGTTTGGTGGGATCTTCTGTCACGTTCGTTGAAGGACGGGTCAGACCAAGGTTCAGCGTGATATACGTACATGTTTATTAAAGTAATAAACAACACGACAAACTAAACGAAACGTGAAGTCCAAGGTAGCACACACAACATACCTTACACGGAACAAGATCCCACAACTAGACAGTGCCAATAGTATGGTCCCCAATCAGAGACAACGAGCGACAGCTGCCTCTCATTGGGAACCACACAGGCCAACATAGAAATACACATACTAGATCCCACATAGAAAATACTACATAACAAAGAATATACACACCCTGACTCAACATATACAAGTCCCCTGAGTCAGGGCGTGACAGGCAGGCAGTCACTGGAATACGTTTCTGAGTGACAGAGTGAGGGCTTTGCATAGTTGCTTTGTTGCGTTTTTTGTGGGACTGGCAAAAAATGACTGATGCATAAAATAACATTATTAACTGGTTCCCATGATTTTAAAGATCACTTTCGTTCACGTTTTTATTCCGTTCCTCAAAAAATGATATTATTTTCCGGTTTTCGGTTCTGTTTCCTGAACTGGTTCCTACCGCTGCTTTTAACAAAGCTGTGTTTCACTTCAAAGTGCATTCACCCTATTGCTTACACCTATCCAGTTGTTACATATCTACCCAGGGAGAAGGGGTTAGGGTTTTCTGGACAGGGCCTAACTATACTGTCCCTTATTGGGACAATGGTTAGGGCTTTTGTCATTTGTGCTGGTGACCTGGGTTCGTTCACATTCTTAGCAATATACAGTGCATTCGGAAAGTATTCAGACCCCTTTACTTTTTCCAAATTACAGCCTTATTCTAAAATGGATTAAATAATCAATCCACATACAATACCCCATAATGACGAAGCGAAAACAGGTCTTTAGAATTCATTAAAATTTATTAAATATAAAAAACAGAAATACATTATTTACATAAGTATTCAGACCATTTGCTATGTGACTCGAAATTGAGCTCAGGTGCATCCTGTTTCCATTGATCATCCTTGAGATGTTTCTACAACTTGATTGGAGTCCACCTGTGGTAAATTAAATTGATTGGACATAATTTGGAAAGGCGCACACCTGTCTATATAAGGTCCCACAGTTGACAATGCATGTCAGAGCAAATACCAAGGCATGAGGTCGAAGGAATTGTTCGTAGACAGGATTGTGTCGGGCACAGATCTGGGGAAGGTTATCAGCAAATTTATGCAGCATTGAAGGTCCCCAAGAACACAGTGGCATCCATCATTATTAAATAGAAGAAGTTTGGAACTACCAAGACTCTTCCTATAGCTGGCCACCCGGCCAAACTGAGCAATCGGGGGAGAAGGGCCTTGGTCAGGGAGGTGACCAAGAACCCGATGGTCACTCTGAAAGAGCTCCAGAGTTCCTCTGTGGAGATGGAGAACCTTCCAGAAGGACAACCATCTCTGCAGCACTCCACCAATCAGGCCTTTATGGTAGAGTGGCCAGACAGAAGCCACTCCTCTGTAAAAGGCACATGACAGCCTGCTTGGAGTTGCCAAAAGGCACCTAAAGACTCTCAGACGATGAGAAACAAGATTATCTGGTCTGATGATACCAAGATTGAACTATTTGGCCTGAATGCCAAGTGTCACGTCTGGAGGAAACCTGGCACAATCCCTACGCTGAAGCATGGTGGTGGCAGCATCATGCTGTGGGGATCTTTTTCAGCGGCAGGGACTGGGAGACTAGTCAGGATCGAGGGAAAGATGAACGGAGCAAAGTACAGAGAGATCCTTGATGAAAACCTGCTCCAGAGCGCTCAGGACCTCAGACTGGGGCGAAGTTTCACCTTCCAACAGGACAATGACCCTAAAGACACAGCCAAGACAACGCAGGAGTGGCTTCGGGACAAGTCTCTGCATGTCCTTGAGTGGCCCAGCCAGAGCCCGGACTTGAACCTGATCTAACATCTCTGGAGAGACCTGAAAACAGCTGTGCAGCGACGCTCCCCATCCAACCAGACAGAGCTTGACAGAATCTGCAGAGAAGAATGGGAGTAACTCCCCAAATACAGGTGTGCCAAGCTTGTAGCGTCAGACCCAAGAAGACTCGATGCTGCAATCACTGCCAAAGGTGCTTCAACATAGTACTGAGTAATGGGTCTGAATACTTATATAAATATTTAATTTCAGTTTTTTATTTTTAATAAATTAGCAAAGATGTCTAAAACCTGTTTTTACTTTGTCATTATGGGGTATTGTGTGTAGATTGATGAGGGGGAAAAAACGATTTAATCCATTTTAGAAAAAATCTGTAAGGTAACAAAATGTGGAAAATGTCAAGGGGTCTGAATACTACCTAATGCACTGTAGGTTAAAGTAATTATTTGGCAAAAGTTACAACACACCTATCTGATCTAATTAAAATTAGTTTCTCATTGAAAGATGGGAATTGGAGAGCCTCCCGAGTGGCGCAGTGGTCTAAGACAGGGTTTCCCAAACTCTGTCTTGGGGCCTCTCCTGGGTGGAAGTTTTGGTGTTTGCCCTAGCGGTGCACAGCTGATTCAAATAACCAACTCATCATCAAGCTTTGATTATTTGAATCAGCTTTATAATGCTAGGGCAAAAACCAAAATGTGCACCCAGGTGGGGCCCCAGGACCTAGTTTGGGAAACCATGGTCTAAGGCAATGCATCGTAGTGCTGAGCAGTGTGTTAAGAAGCAGGCTTGGTGGGTCACGTTTCGGAGGACAAATGTCTCGACCTTCGCCAATCCCGAGCCCGTTGGGGAGTTGCAGCGATGAGACAAGATTGTAACTACCAATTGGGGAGAAAAGTTATGTAAATACATGTTTTAAAAGACAGATAGGAATCGGTAGGATTTCCCCTTGAGCATAATTATGACCACATTTCAACTACCTTTTATAGATGATCAGTATTTATTAATTCTATATAGCTGAACATCTAAAAGAGAACTCTCCATTGTCTTTTGAAATCTACATCACATATACAGTGGCTTGCAAAAGTATTCACTCCCCTTGGCATTTTTCCTATTTTGATGCCTTACAACCTGGAATTAAAATTGAATTTGGGGGGGGTTGTATCATTTGATTTACACAATATGCCTATCACTATGAAGATGCAAATACATTTTTTTGCGTGAAACAAACAAGAAATATGACAAAAAAACAGAAAACTTGAGCGTGCATAACTATTCACCCCCCCCCCCAAAGTCAATGCTTTGTAGAGCCACCTTTTGCAGCAATTACAGCTGCAAGTCTCTTGGAGTATGTCTCTATAAGCTTGGCACATCTAGCCACTAGGGTTTTTGCCCATTCTTCAAGGCAAAACTGCTTCAGCTCCTTCAAGTTGGATGGGTTCCACTGGTGTACAGCAATCTTTAAATCATACCACAGATTCTCAATTGGATTTAGGTCTGGGCTTTGACTAGGCCATTTCATGACATTTAAATGTTTCCCCTTAAACCACTTGTTTGTGTTGCTTTAACAGTATGCTTAGGGTCATTGTCCTGCTGGAAGGTGAACCTCCATCCCAGTCTCAAATCTCTGGAAGACTGAAACAGGTTTCCCTCAAGAATGTCCCTGTATTCTTGACCAGTTTCCCAGTCCCTGCCGATGAAAAACATTGGTGTTCTTTGGGTGATGAGAGGTGTCGGGTTTGCGCCAGACATAGCATTTTCCTTGATGGCCAAAAAGCTCAATTTTAGTCTCATCTGACCAGAGTACATTCTTCCATATGTTTGGGGAGTCTCCCAAATGCCTTTTGGCGAACACCAAACGTGTTTGCTTATTTTTTTATTTTAGCAATGGCTTTTTTCTGGCCACTCTTCCGTAAAGCCCAGCTCTGTGGAGTGTACGGCTTAAAGTGGTCCTATGGATAGATACTCCAATCTCCGCTGTGGAGCTTTGCAGCTCCTTCAGGGTTATCTTTGGTCTCTTTGTTGCCTCTCTGATTAATGCCCTCCTTGCCTGGTCCGTGAGTTTTGGTGGGCGGCCCTCTCTTGGCAGGTTTGTTGTGGTGCCATATTCTTTCCATTTTTTTACTAGTGGATATAATGGTGCTCCGTGGGATGTTCAAAGTTTCTGATATTTTTTATATAACCCAACCCTGATCTGTACTTCTCCACAACTTTGTCCCCTGACCTGTTTGGAGAGCTCCTTGGTCTTCATGGTGCCGCTTGCTTAGTGGTGTCTCTTAATTAGTGGTGTTGCAGACTCTGGGGCCTTTCAGAACAGGTGTATATATGCTGAGATCATGTGACAGATCATGTGACACTTGCACACAGCTGGACTTTATTTAACTAATTATGTGACTTCTGAAGGTAATTGGTTGCACCAGATCTTATTTAGGGGCTTCATAGCAAAGGGGGTGAATACATATGCACGCACCACTTTTTCGTTATTTATTTTGTAGAATTCTTTGAAACAAGTTATTTTTGTTATTTCACTTCACCAATTTGTACTATCTTGTGTATGTCCATTACATGAAATCCAAATTAAAATCCATTTAAATTACAGGTTGTAATGCAACAAAATAGGAAAATTGCCAAGGGGGATGAATACTTTTGCAAGGCACTGTACAATGTGTTTCTTTAATGTCTTATGTTCTGAGAACATGGCAACGATGTTCTGAGTATGGTTGGTGGGACGTTGATGGAATAGTCTCCTAACCCTCAGAAAACTGGATACATGAATATTCTTGCAATGTTTCCATGATATTGAATACTCTGATATTGAATACTCTGAGAACATGGTAACCACTTTCTGGGAAAGTTATATTTTAAATTAAGGGAATGGTCTCTTGGAAACAGTCCTTGCACATCACTTGAACATTTCTATGAAAACATTAGGTAATGACCTAATGAGACTCTGAAGGGAACATTCTCTAAAGTTGTGGGAACGTTTGTTGTCAGCTGGGTAGGGCCCTTAAGACAGACAGACGTCCAGATGAATGCACTCACGCGCACACACACACACACACACACTTTCCCTAACTGAAACACACCCCTGCTGTCAAACCTACAACTTGTGATAGCTCATTATGGGAGCGGTCAGACAATTTCTCTTCTTCAGCACCTGGCAGAAAGCACCTCTATTCACTGTTCCATCCTCTGGTCTGAAGAACTGTCCCCTCTCTCCACATGAGTACAAGTCCACAGGGCTTGGGGGAAACAGGCCTGGTAGTGGTTAAAAGCCCAAATGTCAGAGTATGACACACTGCCAGCTGCCGCCTTTGATATGCTAAGGCTGGATGATGCTCATTTGATCATTTCAATAGAGCATTTGGTCTAGGTGTCAAAGAGGTTCCCTATGTCTGTGCTGGAGCTATTAAGCTCAATTATAGCTGCCAGAAAGAGGGAGGACTGAGCTGGGTCTGTGAGCTCTTTTCAGAGTGGCCGTTTAAGAGCCACTGAGAGTCACTGAAATTGCTATTCATAACACCTAATGGCTAATAAATTAAGTTTTCCCTCTAATTATTCATAATCACACACATACATGACACACTCGCTGAAATAAATTAATAAATGGAGGATCGTTCTCAATTTGGAAGCCAGAAACTTGATACTGGAGTTCTGCCACAGATAAATGCATCATGATGTCTTTGAGGTATCCTCAACATTATGATTGATAATATTTGTATTGTTCATGTCCTAAACAACTATGCTAAAACCGTTCAATGCAACACATTTGTGTGTTGAATGGTGTTATTCAATCTCTCCCTCATCGAGAACATCAACATAATGATATCGCCTGTTACTTTATAGGAATCAATTATTATAAAATACATAATAAACTATACCTGATATTAAGGTCTATATCTATTACATTGTCTATCCATTGTACATGGTATTTATAATAAAGGGACAAGACTGAAGTCAATATGGAGTATATTATCATTTCAAAATTGCCCACATGACGTATGCTGACACATACAGTGGGTATCATAAGTATTTGTTGCTTTAAAAAAAGTGGGATTGAAATACACCCAACAAAAATATAAACGCGACATGCAACAATTTCAAAGAATTTACTGACTTACAGTTAATATAAGGAAATCAGACAATTGAAATAAATTCATTAGGCCCTTATCTATGGATTTCACATGACTGGAATACAGATATGTATCTGTTGGTCACAAATACCTTTAAAAAAAGTAGGGGCGTGGACCAGAAAACTAGTCAGTGTCTGGTGCGTGTGACCACCATTTGACTCATGCAGCATGATACATCTCCTTCACATAGAGTTGATCAGGCTGTTGATTGTGCCCAGTGGGATGTTGTCCCACTTCTCTTCAATGGCTGTGTGAAATTTCTGGATATTGGCGGGAACTGGAATACGCTGTCGTACATGTCGAGCCAGAGCATCCCAAACATGCACAATGGGTGACATGTCTGGTGAATATGCAGGCCATGAAAGAACTGGGACATTTTCAGCTTCCAGAAATTGTGTACAGATCCTTGCGACATGGGGCCGTTCATTATCATGCTGAAACATGAGGTGATGGCGGAGGATAAATGGCACAACAATGGGCCTCAGGATATCGTCACGGTATCTCTGCGCATTCAAATTGCCATAGATAAAATGCAATTGTATTCGCTGTCCATAGCTTATGCCTGCCCATACCATAACACCACTGCCAACATGGGGCACTCTGTTCACAACGTTGACATCAGCAAAGCCTTACACACTGTCTGACATCTGCTTGGTACAGTTGAAACCGGGATTCATCCGTGAAGAGCACACTTCTTCAGCATGTCAGTGGCCAATCGAAGGTGAGCATTTGCCCACTGAAGTCGGATACGACGCCAAGCTACATTCAGATCAAGACCCTGGTGAGGACGACTGGCACACAGATGAGCTTCCCTGAGACGGTTTCTGACAGTTTGTGCAGAAATTCTTCACTTGTGCAAACCAATAGTTTCATCAGCTGTCCAGGTGGCTGGTCTCAGACGATCCCACAGGGGAACAAGCCGGATGTGGAGGTCCTGGGCTGGCGTGGTTACACGTGGTCTGCGATTGTGAAGCCGGTTGGACATACTGCCAAATTCTCTAAAATAACATTGGCTCATGGTAGATAAATGATTATTCAATTCTCTGGCAACAGCTCTGGTGGACATTCCTGCAGTCAGCATGCCAACTGCACGCACCCTCAAAACTTGAAACATCTGTGGCATTGTGTTGTGTGGCAAAACTGCACATTTTAGAGTGGCCTTTTATTGTCCCCAGCACAAGGTGTGCACATGTAGTGATCATGATGTTTAATCAGCTTCTTGATATGCCACACCTGTCAGGTGGATGGATTATTTTGGCAAAGGATAAATGCTCACTAACAGGGATGTAAACAAATTTGTGCACACTTTTTGAGCATATGGAACATTTTCTTGGATCTTTTATTTCAGCTCATGGGACCAACGCGTTGTTGTGTTTATATTTTTGTTCAGTATAGATATTTTTTTTAAATCAGTGATCTACACAAAATACTCCATAATGTCAAAGTGAAGAGAAAATTCTACAAATGTTTACAAATTCATACAAATTGTATAACTAAAATATAGTTGTTGCGTAAGTATTTACCCCTTTGTTTAGGCAAGACTAAATTAGTTCATGTGTAAAAATTGGCTTAACAAATAACTTTTTTTTATGACTACCCTTCCTCTGTCCCCCATACATACAACCTCTGTAAGGTCCCTCAGTCAAGTATAGCCTCCCGAGTGGCGCAGTGGCCACTAGAGATCCTGGTTCGAATCCAGGCTCTGTCGTAGCCGGCCGCGACCGGGAGACCCATGGGGCGGCGCACAATTGGCCCAGCGTCGTCCAGGGTAGGGGAGGGAATGGCCGGCAGGGATGTAGCTCAGTTGGTAGAGCATGGCGTTTGCAACGCCAGGGTTGTGGGTTCGATTCCCACGGGGGGCCAGTATGAAAAATAAATAAAAATAATAATACTAATGTATGCACTCACTAACTGTAAGTCGCTCTGGATAAGAGCGTCTGCTAAACGACTAAAATGTAAAATGTAAATGCATTGAATTTCAAGCAAAGATTCAACTACAAAGACCAAGGAGCTTTTTGAAAGCCTAATAAAGAAGGGCAGTGATTGGTAGATGGGTAACAATAACAAATCAGACATTGAATATCTCTTTAAGCAAGGTCAAGTGAATTATTATGCTGTGGATGATGTATTAAACCACCCAGACAAATAAAATATACAGTCGTCCTTCTGAACTGAACTGCAGGACAGGAAGGAAACTGCTCAGGGATGTCACCATGAGGCCATTAGTGATTTTAAAACAGCGACAGAGTTAAATGGCTGTGATGGGAGAAAACTGAGGATAGATCAACAACATTGTAGACTCC
Source organism: Coregonus clupeaformis (assembly GCF_020615455.1). NCBI lineage: Eukaryota > Metazoa > Chordata > Actinopteri > Salmoniformes > Salmonidae > Coregonus > Coregonus clupeaformis. The sequence continues at coordinate 262,318 of NW_025533659.1, forward strand.
ACAATAATGGACTAAATGACAAAGTGAAAAGAAGGATCACTGAGGGGGCTGCAGTGGATAGCAGCCGTTTTATGGGCTCCTGACCAATTCAAATCAAATTGTATTTGCCACGTGCCAAATACAACAGAAGTAGACCTTACCGTGAAATGCTTACTTACAAGCCCTTCGCCAACAATGACGTTTTAAGAAAATAAGAGTTAAGAAAATACATTGAGGGAAAAAAGTATTTGATCCCCTGCTGATTTTGTACGTTTGCCCACTGACAAAGAAATGATCAGTCAATAATTTTAATGGTAGGTTTATTTGAAAAGTGAGAGACAGAATAACAACAAACAAATTCATAAAAATGCATGTCAAAAATGTTATAAATTGATGTGCATTATAATGAGGGAAATAAGTATTTGACCCTCTCTCAATCAGAAAGATTTGTGGCTCCCAGGTGTCTTTTATACAGGTAACGGGCTGAGATTAGGAGCACACTCTTAAAGGGAGTGCTCCTAATCTCAGTTTGTTACCTGTATAAAAGACACCTGTCCACAGAAGCAATCAATCAATCAGATTACAAACTCTCCACCATGGCCAAGACCAAAGAGCTCTCCAAGGATGTCAGGGACAAGATTTTAGACCTACACAAGGCTGGAATGGGCTACAAGACCATCGCCAAGCAGCTTGGTGAGAAGGTGACAACAGTTGGTGCGATTATTCGCAAATGGAAGAAACACAAAATAACTGTCAATCTCCCTCGGCCTGGGGCTCCATGCAAGATCTCACCTCGTGGAGTTGCAATGATCATGAGAACGGTGAGGAATCAGCCCAGAACTACACAGGAGGATCTTGTCAATGATATCAAAGCAGCTGGGACCATAGTCACCAAGAAAACAATTGGTAACACACTACGCCGTGAAGGACTGAAATCCTGCAGCACCCGCAAGGTCCCCCTGCTCAAGAAAGCACATATACAGGCCCGTCTGAAGTTTGCCACTGAACATCTGAATGATTCAGAGGAGAACTGGGTGAAAGTGTTGTGGTCAGATGAGACCAAAATTGAGCTCTTTGGCATCAACTCAACTCGCCGTGTTTGGAGGAGGAGGAATGCTGCCTATGACCCCAAGAGCACCATCCTCACCGTCAAACATGGAGGTAGAAACATTATGCTTTGGGGATGTTTTTCTGCTAAGGGGACAGGACAACTTCACCGCATCAAAGGGACGATGGACGGGGCCATGTACCGTCAAATCTTGGGTGAGAACCTCCTTCCCTCATCAAGGGCATTGAAAATGAGTCGTGGATGGGTATTCCAGCATGACAATGACCCAAAACACACAGCCAAGGGAACAAAGGAGTGGCTCAAGAAGGAGCACATTAAGGTCCTGGAGTGGCCTAGCCAGTCTCCAGACCTTAATCCCATAGAAAATCTGTGGAGGGAGCTGAAGATTCGAGTTGCCAAACGTCAGCCTCGAAACCTTAATGACTTGAAGAAGATCTGCAAAGAGGAGTGGAACAAAATCCCTCCTGAGATGTGTGCAAACCTGGTGGCCAACTACAAGAAATGTCTGACCTCTGTGATTGCCAACAATGGTTTTGCCACCAAGTACTAAGTCATGTTTTGCAGAGGGGTCAAATTCTTATTTCCCTCATTAAAATGCAAATCAATTTATAACATTTTTGACATGCATTTTTATGGATTTCTTTGTTGTTATTCTGTCTCTCACTGTTCAAATAAACCTACCAATAAAATTATAGACTGATAGATTAATTATGGGTGGAGTAAAGGGGGGGAGGGGGTAGAAGGATTACTTTATCCTATCCCAGGTATTCCTTAAAGAGGTGGGGTTTCAAATGTCTCCGGAAGGTGGTGAGTGACTCCGCTGTCCTGACGTCGTGAGGGAGCTTGTTCCACCATTGGGGTGCTAGAGCAACGAACAGTTTTGACTGGGCTGAGCGGGAACTATGCTTCCGCAGAGGTAGGGGAGCCAGCAGGCCAGAGGTGGATGAACGCAGTGCCCTCGTTTGGGTGTAGGGACTGATCAGAGCCTGAAGGTACGGAGGTGCCGTTCCCCTCACAGCTCCGTAGGCAAGCACCATGGTCTTGTAGCAGATGCGAGTTTCAACTGGAAGCCAGTGGAGTGTGCGGAGGAGCGGGGTGACGTGAGAGAACTTGGGAAGGTTGAACACCAGACGGGCTGCGGCATTCTGGATGAGTTGTAGGGGTTTAATGGCACAGGCAGGGAGCCCAGCCAACAGCGAGTTGCAGTAATCCAGACGGGAGATGACAAGTGCCTGGATTAGGACCTGTGCCGCTTCCTGTGTAAGGCAGGGTCGTACTCTCCGAATGTTGTAGAGCAAGAACCTACAGGATCGGGTCACCGCCTTGATGTTAGCGGAGAACGACAGGGTGTTGTCCAGGGTCATGCCAAGGCTCTTCGCACTCTGGGAGGAGGACACAACGGAGTTGTCAACCGTGATGGCGAGATCATGGAACGGGCAGTCCTTCCCCGGGAGGAAGAGCAGCTCCGTCTTGCCGAGGTTCAGCTTGAGGTGGTGATCCGTCATTCATACTGATATGTCTGCCAGACATGCAGAGATGCGATTCGCCACCTGGTTATCAGAAGGGGGAAAGGAGAAGATTAGTTGTGTGTCGTCAGCGTAGCAATGATAGAAGAGGCCATGTGAGGATATGACAGAGCCAAGTGACTTGGTGTATAGCGAGAATAGGAGAGGGCCTAGAACTGAGCCCTGGGGGACACCAGTGGTGAGAGCACGTGGTGCGGAGACAGCTTCTCGCCACGCCACTTGGTAGGAGCGACCGGTCAGGTAGGACGCAATCCAAGAGTGAGCCGCGCCAGAGATGCCCAGCTCGGAGAGGGTGGAGAGGGAGGATCTGATGGTTCACAGTATCAAAGGCAGCAGACAGGTCTAGAAGGACAAGAGCAGAGGAGAGAGAGTTAGCTTTAGCAGTGCGGAGAGCCTCCGTGACACAGAGAAGAGCAGTCTCAGTTGAATGACCAGTCTTGAAACCTGACTGGTTTGGATCAAGAAGGTCATTCTGAGAGAGATAGCAAGAGAGTTGGCTAAAGACGGCACGCTCAAGAGTTTTGGAGAGAAAAGAAAGAAGGGATACTGGTCTGTAGTTGTTGACATCGGAGGGATCGAGTGTTGGTTTTTTGAGAAGGGGTGCAACTCTCGCTCTCTTGAAGACGGAAGGGACATAGCCAGCGGTCAAGGAGGAGTTGATCAGCGAGGTGAGGTAAGGAAGAAGGTCACCGGAGATGGTCTGGAGAAGAGAGGAGGGGATAGGGTCAAGCGGGCAGGTTGTTGGGCGGCCTGCAGTCACAAGTCGCAAGATTTTATCTGGAGAGAGAGGGGAGAAAGAAGTCAAAGCATAGGGTAGGGCAGTGTGAGCAGGACCAGCAGTGTCATTTGACTTAACAAACGAGGATTGGATGTCGTCAACCTTCTTTTCAAAATGGTTGACGAAGTCATCCACAGAGAGGGAGGAGGAGGGGGGGGGATTCAGCAGGGAGGAGAATGTGGCAAAGAGCTTCTTAGGGTTAGAGGCGGATGCTTGGAATTTAGAGTGGTAGAAAATGTCCTTAGCAGCAGAAACAGATGAAGAAAATGTAGAGAGGAGGGAGTGAAAAGATGCCAGGTCTGCAGGGAGTCTAGTTTTCTTCCATTTCCGCTCAGCTGCCCGGAGGTCTGTTCTGTGAGCTCGCAATGAGTCATCAAGCCACGGAGCTGGAGGGGAGGACCGAGCCGGCCGGGAGGATAGGGGACATAGAGAGTCAAAGGATGCAGAAAGGGAGGAGAGGAGGGTTGAGGAGGCAGATATTATAACCGCGATCGATAATAGACAGTACTGTGCAGCCGTTTTCATTGACCTGGCCAAGGCTTTCGACTCTGTCAACCACCGCATTCTTATTGGCAGACTAAATAGCCTTGGTTTCTCAAATGACTGCCTCGCCTGGTTCACCAACTACTTCTCAGATAGAGTTCAATGTGTCAAATCGGAGGGCCTGTTGTCTGGACCTATGGCAGTCTCTATGGGGGTGCCACAGGGTTCAATTCTTGGGCCGACTCTTTTCTCTGTGTATATCAATGACGTCGCTCTTGCTGCTGGTGACTCTCAGATCCACCTCTACGCAGACGACACAATTTTGTATACATCTGGCCCTTCATTGGACACTGTGTTAACAAACCTCCAAACGAGCTTCAATGCCATACAACACTACTTCAGTAGCCTCCAACTGCTCTTAAACACTAGTAAAACTAAATGCATGCTCTTCAACCGAACGCTGCTTGCACCCGCCCACCCGACTAGAATCACTACTCTCGACGGGTCTGACCTAGAGTATGTGGACAACTACAAATATCTAGGTGTCTGGTTAGACTGTAAACTCTCCTTCCAGACTCACATTAAGAATCTCCAATCCAAAGTTAAATCTAGAATCGGTTTCCTATTTCGCAACAAAGCCTCCTTCACTCATGCTGCCAAACATGCCCTCGTAAAACTGACTATCCTACCGATCCTTGACTTCGGCGATGTCATTTACAAAATAGCCTCCAACACTCTACTCAGCAAATTGGATGTAGTCTATCACAGTGCCATCCGTTTTGTCTCCAAAGCCCCATATAATACCCACCACTGTGACCTGTACGCTCTTGTTGGCTGGTCCTCACTACCTATTCGTCGCCAAACCCACTGGCTCCAGGCCATCTATAAATCACTGCTAGGCAAATCCCCGCCTTATTTTAGCTCATTGGTCACCATAGCAACACCCACCCGTAGTCTGCGCTCCAGCAGGTATATCTCACTGGTCATCCCCAAAGCCAACACCTCCTTTGGCCGCAATTCCTTCCAGTTCTCTGCTGCCAATGACTGGAACAAATTGCAAAAATCTCTGAAGCTGGAGACACTTATCTCCCTCACTAACTTTAAGCATCAGTTGTCAGAGCACCTTACCGATCACTGCACCTGTACACAGCCCATCTGAAATTAGCCCGCCCAACTACCTCATCCCTATATTGTTATTTATTTTGCTCATTTGTACCCCAGTATCTCTATTTGCACATCATCTCTTGCACATCTATCATTCCAGTGTTAATACTAATTGTAATTATTTTGCACTATAGCCTATTTATTGCCTTACCTCCATAACTTGCTACATTTGCACACACTGTATATATATGTATTTCTGTTGTATTTTTGACTTTGTTTTGTTTTACCCCATATGTAACTCTGTGTTGTTGTTTTTATCGCACTGCTTTGCTTTATCTTGGCCAGGTCGCAGTTGTAAATGAGAACTTGTTCTCAACTGGTTTACCTGGTTAAATAAAGGTGAAATAAAAAAATAAATAAAAGAATCAGGAGATTGGAGGGAGAAGGATTGAGCAGAGGGAAGAAATGATAGGATGGAAGAGGAGAGAGTAGCGGGAGAGAGAGAGCGAATGTTGCGACGGCGCATTACCATCTGTGTAGGGGCAGAGTGAGTAGTGTTGGAGGAGAGGGAGAGAGAAAAGGATACAAAGTAGTAGTCGGAGACTTGGAGGGGAGTTGCAGTGAGATTAGTAGAAGAACAGTATCTAGTAAAGATGAGGTCAAGCGTATTGCCTGCCTTGTGAGTAGGGGGGGGACGGTGAGAGGGTGAGGTCAAAAGAGGAGAGGAGTGGAAAGAAGGAGGCAGAGAGAAATGAGTCAAATGTAGACGTAGGGAGGTTGAAATCCCCCAGAACTGTGAGGGGTGAGCCATCCTCAGGAAAGGAACTTATCAAGGCGTCAAGCTCATTGATGAACTCTCCAAGGGAACCTGGAGGGCGATAGATGACAAGGATATTAAGCTTAAATGGGCTAGTGACTGTGACAGCATGGAATTCAAATGAGGAGACAGACAGATGGGTCAGGGGAAAAATTGAGTGTATGTGTGTATGCATGTGTGTATATGTGTGTGTGTGTGAACTGATGGTCAGGAGAGCAGTTTTAGAGTGGAAAACTACAGCCTGCCTACAGAGGGGAGGGATTGTTTTGTATGACGTATGAGTATAAAAGATGGACTCTGAAATTGTGATGGGAGAATTCTCAATGAATAAAGATCTCTGACTATGCAGATCGGGACTCTGTCCGTTACTTAAATCCCAAAAGACTTACAACCTTTTGGGAGACGCACAGAGACACTGAAATAGTTTGTTTAATAATTCACGTAACAGCTTGGTCCTTCGAGCCGGATTCCAATACCTGCTTTTGTCATTCCAGGTAACTCTGAAAACCATCGACGGGCGAATGATACATTCGTAAATAGAAAGTAAAAAAAAAAGTTAAAACAGGCCAGAGGACACCTGATTAATGACAGAGACGGTGACGGAATCCAAACCTACATTGAATCTCGGCTGCAAGGATAAGGTCAGTAGTCTTTATTCATTACTTGGTGAAATTGATTTGAGAACTTGCTAAAATATTGACTGAGGGTAACGTCATAATTTAAAGTAGCAAATTGATCAATGCGTAGACATTTTAAGGTAGCCAATTTAAGGTTGTAGCCGGTAGCCGATGTAAGGTTGTTAGCCGATTTAAGGTTGTTAGCTAATTTAAGGTTGGTGGGTCCGTAACGACTCACGGTAATAGGCCAATTACCTAAATAAACTACCCGGTGTTGAGATAGAAGGAACTATTAAAAGTACACCTATGGGATGTAACCTGTAAGAGATTATAGAACAGTCAACAAATAATCCGGGTTAAACAAATACAAAAATTACACCAGAAGGAATTAAAATAGCATGTGTGAGAAGTAGAATATTAGTAAAGTCAAAAGTCACAAACAACTGTAGATTTTGCTGTAACTCTATCCGTTCTGGAGCCTTACAAACTCCGGGTTACCGATGGTGTTACCCAATAATCATGTAAGGTTGTATACGTGTGAGACCTAATGTTTGCTCAAAAGTCACATCTATGAATAATTCCAGGTGGTTGTATAGAGGAGGGAGAACCCATTCCTGTTGTATGAGACTGTCAGGAATGATCAAGATTACATTGTGGGGATAAATTCCTCCGTAGAGTATGAGATAATTCTGGGGGACTAGTCAAGACTACATATACAGGAAGGGGTGGTTCCATGTGGTTGTATAGAGAGGAGGGAGAACCCATTCCTGTTGTATGAGACTGTCAGGAATTGTCAAGATTACATTGTGGGGATAAATTCCTCCGTAGAGTAGGAGATAATTCTGGGGGACTAGTCAAGAATACCTATACAGGGAGGGGTGATTCCAGGTGTTGTGGTGTGAAGCTGTTCTGAATTACTTGTTATATTGACTTGTTATATAGAAGAGGTGGCTAAGGGATTTTTAACGGTACCAACCATGGGGGGCAAATCCTCACAAGAGGTCCCAGAATTTACTGGGGACGAGAAATACTTGATGTAATTAAACTGGAATCCATGATTAAACAAATGCATGTAAATTGTGGTACTGATCTACAGAAACAGAAAGAGAGGGCTTAGAGAGGGCTTAGAAAAAACCAGGGTGTGGCTAGTAGAAGTTAGAAAGCAGGAAGAAGGCAGGAAGAAAAGAGAAGTGAGTGAGAGTGAAAGAGAAGTGAAGGTTGAGGTCTCAGTGCCTCCCCCAGAGCAGAGGGCAGAAAGGTTATATCCAAACTTTGCAGACCAGGCATGGAGAGAAAATCCAGATGATGAGTACGTAGTGAGGTGAAGGAGAGTGCAGGGGAATCATCTCGCCCCCCCACTGGCCCCACCTCCCTATGAGGAAGAAGGGGCTGGAGGAGGAATGCCGAGACAAAGATTAGAAAGAGAACCACAGGAAAACAGATACAAAATAAGGGGATGTTACATAGGGGAATATACAGTGGCAGCAAACATGAGAGTAATAACATATGAGGTACACATATGGAAGGAAAGAGAGAACAGATACAAAAGTTCAGATACGGGAAAAATAGAGTATGTTAACACAACTGGAGGATTTTTGAAAAGTAGAGCAATAAGGATATTGATCGGGGAAAGTAGGGTGTGGTCTAGTGACCCGAGGCTGAACAAACCACTGGGAATATACAGTGGGGAAAAAAAGTATTTAGTCAGCCACCAATTGTGCAAGTTCTCCCACTTAAAAAGATGAGAGAGGCCTGTAATTTTCATCATAGGTACACGTCAACTATGACAGACAAATTGAGAAATAAAAGCCAGAAAATCACATTGTAGGATTTTTTATGAATTTATTTTGCAAATTATGGTGGAAAATAAGTATTTTGTCACCTACAAACAAGCAAGATTTCTGGCTCTCACAGACCTGTAACTTCTTCTTTAAGAGGCTCCTCTGTCCTCCACTCGTTACCTGTATTAATGGCACCTGTTTGAACTTGTTATCAGTATAAAAGACACCTGTCCACAACCTCAAACAGTCACACTCCAAACTCCACTATGGCCAAGACCAAAGAGCTGTCAAAGGACACCAGAAACAAAATTGTAGACCTGCACCAGGCTGGGAAGACTGAATCTGCAATATGTAAGCAGCTTGGTTTGAAGAAATCAAATGTGGGAGCAATTATTAGGAAATGGAAGACATACAAGACCACTGATAATGTCCCTCGATCTGGGGCAAGATCTCACCCCGTGGGGTCAAAATGATCACAAGAACGGTGAGCAAAAATCCCAGAACCACACGGGGGGACCTAGTGAATGACCTGCAGTGAGCTGGGACCAAAGTAACAAAGCCTACCATCAGTAACACACTACGCCGCCAGGGACTCAAATCCTGCAGTGCCAGACGTGTCCCCCTGCTTAAGCCAGTACATGTCCAGGCCCGTCTGAAGTTTGCTAGAGTGCATTTGGATGATCCAGAAGAGGATTGGGAGAATGTCATATGGTCAGATGAAACCAAAATAGAACTTTTTGGTAAAAACTCAACTCGTCGTGTTTGGAGGACAAAGAATGCTGAGTTGCATCCAAAGAACACCATACCTACTGTGAAGCATGGGGGTGGAAACATCATGCTTTGGGGCTGTTTTTCTGCAAAGGGACCAGGACGACTGATCCGTGTAAAGGAAAGAATGAATGGGGCCATGTATCGTGAGATTTTGAGTGAAAACCTCCTTCCATCAGCAAGGGCATTGAAGATGAAACGTGGCTGGGTCTTTCAGCATGACAATGATCCCAAACACACCGCCCGGGCAACGAAGGAGTGGCTTCGTAAGAAGCATTTCAAGGTCCTGGAGTGGCCTAGCCAGTCTCCAGATCTCAACCCCATAGACAATCTTTGGAGGGAGTTGAAAGTCTGTGTTGCCCAGCGACAGCCCCAAAACATCACTGCTCTTGAGGAGATCTGCATGGAGGAATGGGCCAAAATACCAGCAACAGTGTGGCCCCATTCATTATTTCCTTTACATGGATCAGTCGTCCTGGTCCCTTTGCAGAAAAACAGCCCCAAAGCATGAGTTTAAAGTTGTACCGTTGTTGGATCATGTCATAAGGTTTGATGGGTAATCGGACCATAACTAATGTGGTTATAGAAGTAATGTATAATATAGTAGACAGCCAATTTAGGGTTCCATTGAACTATTATGGTTTATTGGGCATTTCAATGGCATAAGGTGAAATCTGTATGTATGAGTGGAATTCAACGGCTGGTATGGGTGGTAACCGGATACTACTGAGTATTTGGTTTGGTGATGTTGAATGGACGATTTGTAGCGTGTTTTGGGTTAAATAGAAAGGCTCACTTATTCAACCGGAATAGGTGCGGGGAGAGAGTTTTTGTGTTGCTGAATGAGGTGAGAATAGAGAAGTATTATGGACACTCCATCGTAATAAATAAACTGAACCAAACATGATGTTACTACAGCAATAGAGGATGGTTAATGTTGTTACGTTAGTTTTTAAACCCGATGATAGAGGTAAATGCAGAACGCTGTTTGAGAGTGTGTTTTATTTTTGCTACTAGGGGATTTAGTGTTTGAGATGAAAGGGCTGGCTAGTCGGGAGTGATGACGTGGCTGGCTGTGCGACATGGAAGTGGTTGTTTGGTGTGCTTTAAAGGATCGCGGATTTTGTGGAGTGACTGGCAATGTATGTAGAGGGTCCGTGGTTCGAACCTAGGTAGGAACAGTGGGTAAAGCTTTCGCATTGGGGCTATGGACCTAGATTACTAGGTGGATTGAGAAATGTGAAAGGTTGAATTAGATAGCTTAAGTAGATAAATATTCTAGTTATGTCTATGAAAATATGTTTTTAAGTAGTAATGGGTTGTGGTTACAAGTACTAATGACATGATTTCGTAAGAAGGAAGATGATTAGGGCAGGTCGCCGCGCTTCCCCCGTTGTGTAGGAAGGGGTGGGGGGGGAGACAGTACATAGTTAAAATGATAGGAATAAAATTAAATGTATGCTTATCAACGATAGCAAGTATTTGTTTTATTAATTAGGGCCTAATCAGAGAGAACAGTTAAAGAAATTGAATAGCGAACTGAAAATTGCTATAGAGTTGGGACAATTATTTGAATTGAGAAAAAATATATATATGGTTCTAGTTCACGGGTAAAAGAGTTGTACTTGCTTGACTGTATCGAGCAGAAGTTTGAATAGTTGAATGAAAAGCATTTCTTTGACAAATTCTAATGGTTATTACTTTATTGTATAGGTTGGGTAACACCAGTGGTGTATGAAAATAATTGCTGATTTCTAAAACGATAATCTGTTTATGGTACGTTGAACAATTGGATATAGTTGTGACTATTAGGATGATGAATTGAATAAACATTGGTTATAAGCATGAAGTTATTAAACAATAGGTTTATATTTTTAAAAACATCAACAGGTTGCGATTATTAAATTAATAAAAAGGGGTTATAGGTTTATATTAGAAGGTGTAGTGAACTTAATGAAACGTGCTATTATATAGTGTCTTCCAGGATTGATGGAAGTCTCCTATAGCATTATGTTAAGGGGATGCCTGGGATAAAATGTCTTACTTACACGGAGTATGTGATTGTATTGGCTAATGAATGAAATATGACATTTACAGGGGCGACAGGAACAATAGAAGGGGAGACAGATTTTCCTATGGTGTTGATCAAATAATTGATAATGGATCATTTGATATGAGCAGATTTAGGGGTTCAATAATCATTGTGAGATTTAAAGAGGATATGATCTGAAGGGTAATCAATTAAACATAATCATTGTATACTCTAGGAATTTTGAGTGGTTTTATGGATTAGTTATGAGTAATTAGATTGATACAAATGATTATTGATGAGTTAGGCATTATTTAGGTCATAAAAGGGAGCTACCAAATTAAGTGGGGCTTGGCCCCCATTCACATCGACAGGGCTGTAGTGGAGTGGTCGAGAGCTTGAAGTTAATCTATGCCCACATCACTAAGGAATTAATATGGTCCACACACACCAACACAGTCGTGAAGAAGGCACGACAATGCCTCTTCTCCCTCAGGAGGCTGAAGATATTTGGCATGGGCCCTCATATCTTCCAAAATGTCTACAGCTTCGCCATTGAGAGTATCTTGACTGGCTACATCACGGCTTGGTACTGCTTGTATCAAGCTAGCAGGGTTTTTCACTAACAGCTTGAACACAGCCCGCGATATGGTTAGCCCTTGTGGCTGGGACCGCGGAGGTGTCCCATGCTACTTGTGGCTGTATTTCCTGCTGCCTGTTGCTTTTTCCCTGCAACCTGACCTGGCTTGAACTGCGTTGTGTAACTACTAACGTTAGCCGATGCTGATACCAACAGTACGTGCAAGGACACTGCTTTCGTGCTCACCGCTGTGACAGGATTTAAAGGAGGACATATATTTCTGCTTTTTGGATTTAGCAATTTGTGTGAGCTTTTTTGTTCACTTAGTTGAGAATTCCCTGTAAGGAGAGAGACATGGAAGCCCAGCTAGCCTAGCTGGTTGGAAGTCTTAAATGGAAGTCGCTATTGAACGTTTTCAACGCTGCAGGAGCTGTGTTTATTTTGCTTCATTCCAGGACAATGTGGACCTTCTGGACTTTCAATGTAGCAACTGTTTACATGCAGAGGACTACAGGGGCAAAGTGGCTACTCTCAACAAACAAGTAGCGAACCTACACAAGCTACTGGGGAATCCTACTTTTTCTTTCACTTCTACCCTAGTAGCCGGACACAGTAGCCGGGTCTCTCCCTTCCCTGGAGAATGGAGCTAGTAGGATGCTCTTGGATGACATGGGGGATGTTCCTGTTCTCGATCCTACCAACCAGCCATGGAGATAAGTCACTCACTTTGGAAGTCGAAAACAGCGACTTCAGGCAACGGGGTCCTCCTTGGAGATGTTAAGCACGGACCAGACACAGACCAGAAACAGCTTCCCCGCCCTGGATGCAGAGGTACATGCGCCTTTGTCCTCTGTTCTGTCTCCCTCTCTGGTGGCTTCTATCTCGGGTTCATATCCTCAGAGCTCCCTCCCTCATCAGACCGTGAGGCTGTCTGAGACTCCGGCCCATTCATCATCCACAATGGATACTACAGCTGGCTCGGGTCCATTGGGCCCCACTGTCCTTCGGTCCTTGAGGGGTTTGCAGAACCACTCGGGCGAAAGAATGGCCGGACCTCCTCAGCCATTGCACCAGCTGTCGTCATCGGCAGTTCTATTGTAGGAAACAGCTGTGCTATCCTGGAGCACGAATACAGGACATTACAAGGCTGCTTCTGACCGTTCTACGACAGATGCCGGGAGCTGACGCTGTCGTAGTCCATGTGGGGTCAAACGACATCAAGAGGGCTCAATCTGAAAATTCATTTTAAAGAACTGATTCTAGCACTGAAAGACTCCAAAAAAGTCAGCAGGCTACTGGCATTGTACACCTGGCTAGAAGATTACTGTAGCTCTGTTAAATCACTTTTATAGATAACTTTGACACCTTTTGGAAACAGAAGATGTTTTACAGGAATGACGGATTCCATCCAAATCATCTTGGCTCCTGGACTCTGTCCACGCATTTCAAGGCTGCGTTGAGACAATGACTTATCAATTACCCAAGACCAGCTCAGGTAATTCCTAACATTGTGTCACTGAGTTGTCATATGCTGCAGCAAATGTACATTATCCCAGGGGCATTGGCAGACACAAAGTAAGTAACTTAAATTTTTTTCCCTTAACTGCCCTGAATGCCTTTGTTGATCCAACAGCGATTGTATGCAGTAATCATGTGCCTATAAACCAGAATTATACTGTTAGCACTGAGGCGGTGTGCGCTAGTAGGAAGTCCACTGTGTGCAGCTCACCCTGCACTATCAGCTTCAATATAAATAACACGAGCATGTCTACTTCTGATTAGCTTCCCGGTAAAGCAATAAAAACAATCAATCATCCCAGAAAAGTGCTACAAATAGCCCAAATTAACATATGTAGCCTAATACACAAGGTTCATGAAATCAATAACTTGCTAATAACAGATGACATTCATATTCTGACTATCTCTGAAACTCACTTATATAATACCTTTGAGGATACAGCGGTAGCAATAAATGGTTATTACATCTACAGAAAAGACAGAAATGCCAATGGGGGTGGTGTTTGGAGTGTATATTTAGACAAACATTCCTGTAAAGCTTAGAGAGGATCTCAGATTAAATACTGTTGAAGTAATATGGCTACAGGTTCATCTGCCTCACCTAAAGCCCATTCTTGTGGGAAGCTGCTATAGACCACCAAGTGCTAACAATCACTATCTGGATAATATAATTTGATAATGTATGTGATATCAACAGAGAGGTATATTTTCTGGGTGATTTAAATATTGATCATCTTTCATCAAGCTGCCCACTCAAGAAAAAGCTTTCAACTGTAACCATCTTACTAATGCTGCAAAAATGTGCTTTAAAGCAGTATCAAAATCCATCAGATGTAGTGATCACAATATAGTAGCCATATCTAGGAAAACCAAAGTTCCAAAGGCTGGTCCTAATATAGTGTATAAGATGTCATGCAATAAGTTTTGTAGTGATTCTTATGTTGATGATGTAAATAATATTGGCTGGTCTGTGGTGTGTAATGAGGCGCAACCAGACATTTATGAAATTGCTTATTCCAGTTACTAATAAGCGTGCACCCATTAAGAAAATTACTGTAAAAACGGTTAAATCCCCTTGGATTGATGAGGAAATGAAAAATTGTATGATTGCGAAGGATGAGGCAAAAATAATGGCAAATAAGTCTGACTACACAACCGATTGGCAAACGTACTGCAAATTGAGAAATCATGTGACTAAACTGAATAAAAAGAAGAAGAAACTATACTATGAAACAAAGATGAATTACATAAAGAATGATAGTAAAAAGCTTTGGAGCACCTTAAATAAAATTCTGGGCAAGAAGGCAAACTCCGCTCCATCACTCATTGAATCAGATGGCTCATTCATCACAAAACCCACTGATATTGCCAACTACTTTAATGATTTTTTCATTTGCAAGATTAGCAAACTTAGGCATGACATACCAGCAACAAACGCTGACACTACACATCCAAGTATAACTGACCAAATTATGAAAGACAAGCATTGTAATTTTGAATTCCGTAAAGTGTGTGTGGAAGAGATGAAAAAAATATTGTTGTCTATCAACAATGTCAAGCCACCGGGGTCTGACAACTTGAATGGAAAATTGCTGAGGATAATAGCGGACGATATTGCCACTCCTATTTGCCATATCTTCAATCTAAGACTACTAGAAAGTGTGTGCCCTCAGGCTTGGAGGGAAGCAAAAGTAATTACGCTACCCAAGAATAGCCTTTACTGGCCCAAAAATCCATTTTAATTCCAGGTTGTAAGGCAACAAAATAGGAAACATTCCAAGGGGGGTGAATACTTTCACAAGCTACTGTAGGTAGGGATAAAGTGACTAGACAACAGGATAGGTAATAATTAGTAGCAGCAGCATATTTGTATTTATTAGGGATACCCATTTTGTTAGACTTCAGTGAGGCTTTTGACATTATCAATCATAGTCTGCTGCTGGAAAAACGCAAATGTTAAGGCTTTACACCCCCTGCTATATTGTGGACAAAGAGTTACTTGTCTAACAGAACGCATAGTGTGTTCTTTAATGGAAGCCTCTCCAACATAATCCAGGTAGAATCAGGAATTCCCCAGGCAGCTGTCTAAGCCCCTTACTTTTTTCAATCTTTACTAACGACATGCCACTGGCTTTGAGTAAAGCCAGAGTGTCTATGTATCCGGATGACTCAACACTATACATGTCAGCTACTACAGCGACTGAAATGACTGCAACACTTTACAAAGAGCTGCAGTTAGTTTCAGAATGGGTGGCAAGGAATAATTAGTCCTAAATATTTCTAAAACTAAAAGCATTGTATTTGGGACAAATCATTCACTAAACCCTAAACCTCAACTAAATATTGTAATGGATTATGTGGAAATGTAGCAAGTTGAGGTGATTAAACTGCTTGGAGCAACCCTGGATTGTAAACTGTTGTGGTCAAAACATGTTGATACAACAGTAGCTAAAATGGGGAGAAGTCTGTCCATAATAAAGCGCTGCTCTGCTTTCTTAACAACACTATTGTCAAGGGTTCTGATGCGACGGTGTGGTGGAATTAAGTGCAGGACACAGGAGCTCAGTCAAACTTGACTTTACTGGCAAAGCACAAAAATACACGGGTAAACTAACCCGGAGGTACACAATACGCAACAGTGCGTAAAATACAAAAAACCGACTACGCACGAACAACAGTGCGACGGTAAACTAGCGTTTGTCCCAAACAGTCGAACATCAACAGACAGGAAAACAATCACACACAACACCTGACAAACACAACGAGAACTTATAGGACACTAATGACACTAAACGATAACAGGTGTACAATACCAGACCAGAACAAACAAACATAGAAACATACAACGGTGGCAGCTAGTATTCCGGAGACGACGAACGCCGAAGCCTGCCCGAGCAAGGAAGAGAGGCAGCCTCGGCCGAAACCGTGACAGTACCCCCCCCTTGACGCGCGGCTCCAGACGTGCGCCGACTCCGGCCTCGGGGACGACCAGGAGGACGCGGCGCAGGGTGCGTCGGGTGACCACGATGGAATTCCGTCAGGAGAGACGGGTCCAAAATGTCTCTCCTCGGCACCCAGCACCGTTCCTCCGGGCCGTACCCCTCCCACTCCACTAGATATTGGAGACCCCCCATCCGACGTCTCAAATCCAAGATGGACCGCACGGAGTACGCCGGTGCCCCCTCGATGTCCAATGGGGGCGGAGGAGTCTCCCTGATCTCATTTTCTTGGAGTGGGCCAGCTACCACCGGCCTGAGAAGAGACACATGGAACGAGGGGTTAATACTTTTATACTCAACAGGTAGTTGTAATCTGTAACACACCTCGTTCAATCTTCTCAGGACTTTAAATAGCCCTACAAACCGCCGACCCAGTTTCCGACAGGGCAGGCGGAGGGGCAGGTTTCTGGTAGAGAGCCAGACTCGATCACCAGGTGCGTACACCGGTCCCTCACTGCGGTGGAGATCGGCGCTCGCCTTTTGACGACGGAGGGCCCGCTGCAGGTGGACGTGTGCAGCGTTCCATGTCTCCTCCGAGCGCCGCACCCACTCATCCACCGCAGGAGCCTCGATCTGGCTCTGCTGCCAAGGTGCCAGAACCGGCTGGTAACCTAACACACATTGGAAAGGGGGTTAGGTTAGTGGAGGAATGGCGTAGGGGAATTCTGGGCCATTTCGGCCCAGGGAACGTACCTTGCCCACTCCTCTGGCCGGTCCTGGCAGTATGTTCTAAGAAACCTACCCACATCCTGGTTCACACGTTCCACCTGCCCATTACTCTCCGGGTGGTAACCCGAGGTGAGGCTCACCGAGACCCCCAACAGCTCCATAAAAGCTCTCCAGACTCTGGAGGTAAATTGGGGACCTCGATCAGACACAATATCCTCGGGTACCCCGTAGTGCCGGAACACATGGGTGAATAGCGCTTCGGCGGTCTGCAGGGCAGTAGGAAGGCCCGGCATAGGGAGCAAACGACAGGCCTTAGAAAACCGGTCCACAACGACCAGTATAGTGGTATTCCCCTGTGAAGGAGGAAGGTCCGTGATGAAATCCACCGAGAGGTGAGACCATGGTCGTTGTGGAACGGGCAGGGGTAATAACTTACCCCTAGGCAGATGTCTAGGCGCCTTACACTGGGCGCACACCGAGCAGGAGGAAACATAAACCCTCACATCCCTCGCAAACGTGGGCCACCAGTACTTGTACTAAGGCAGTGCACTGTCCGGCCGATACCAGGGTGTCCAGAGGAGGGTGACGTGTGAGCCCAATAGATCAATCGATCCCGAACCTCGAGCGGAACGTACCTCCGACCCTCCGGGCATTGAGGTGGACTAGGGTCGGTGCGTAACGCCCGCTCGAGTTCAGCATCGACCTCCCACACTACCGGTGCCACCAGACAAGACTCCGGCAGTATGGGAGTGGGCTCCACGGACCTCTCCTCCGTGTCATACCGCCGAGACACTGCGTCTGCCTTACCGTTCTGTGACCCAGGGATGTACGTGATTTTAAATGTGAACCGGGTCAAAAACATATTCCACCGCGCCTGGCGAGGGTTCAGTCTCCTCGCTGCCCGGATGTACTCCAGGTTACGGTGGTCCGTCAAAATGAGGAAAGGGTGTTGAGCCCCCTCAAGCCAGTGCCTCCACACCTTTAGGGCCTGTACCACGGCTAACAGCTCCCTGTTCCCTACGTCATAATTTCGCTCCGCCGGACTGAGCTTCTTGGAATAAAAGCACAGGGGCGGAGTTTAGGTGGCGTGCCGGACCGTTGCGTAAAGCACGGCTCCTATACCGGCCTCTGACGCGTCCACCTCTACCTGAAATGGTAAAGAGGATCCGGATGCGCCTGCACCGGAGCCGAGGTAAACAGGTCCTTCAGCCTCCCAAACGCCCTGTCCGCCTCGGCTGACCACTGCAGACGCACCGGACCCCCCTTCAAAAGAGACGTTATGGGAGCTGCCACCTGTCCAAAACCCCCGGATAAACCTCCGGTAGTAATTCGCAAACCCCAAAAACTGCTGCACCTCCTTCACAGTGGTTGGCGTTTGCCAATTACGCACGGCTGACACCCGGTCTACCTCCATCTTCAACCCTGACGCAGACAACTGATAACCCAAAAAGGAGACCGACTCCTGGAAAAACAGACACTTCTCTGCCTTGACATACAGGTCGTGCTCCAACAGCCTCCGCAACACTCGGCGCACCAGGGCCACATGCTCGACTCGGGTAGACGAGTACACGAGAATGTCATCTATGTACACGACCACCCCCTGCCCCTGCATGTCCCTGAAGATCTCATCCACGAATGATTGGAAAACTGAAGGAGCGTTCATCAACCCGTATGACATGACAAGATACTCGTAATGGCCCGAGGTGGTACTAAAGGCTGTCTTCCATTCATCGCCCCCTAATGCGCACCAAGTTGTACGCGCTCCTGAGATCTAATTTAGTGAAGAAACGCGCCCCGTGCAATGACTCCGTCATGGTCGCAATCAGCGGGAGTGGATAACTGTACTTCACCGTGATCTGATTGAGACCACGGTAATCAATGCACGGGCGTAACCCACCATCCTTTTTCTTCACAAAAAAGAAACTCGAGGACGCAGGGGAAGTGGAGGGGCCGTATGTATCCTTGTCTCAGAGATTCGTCTATGTAAGTCTCCATAGCTCTCTTCTCCTCCTGAGACAGAGGATACACATGGCTCCGTGGGAGCGCAGCTCCTGCCTGGAGGTCTATCGCACAATCTCCCTGCCTATGGGGAGGCAACTGCGTCGCCCTCGACTTACTGAATACAATAGCCAAATCCCCATACTCAGGGAGAACGTGCAATGCGGGCACCTGGTTTGGACTCTCCACCGAGGTAGCCCCTACGGAAACGCCTAAACATCAACCCACACACTGGGCAGACCACTCCATCAGAGCCCTCTCCTGCCACGAAATAGACGGGTTATGGGTACTCAACCAGGGCATGCCCAGCACCACCGGATACGCAGGCGAGTCGATCAGAAATAGCTGGATCATCTCCCTGATGACCCCCTGCGCACACATCCTAAGTGGCGCAGTGACCTCCCTGATCAAGCCCGCACCCAACGGACGGCTATCTAGGGCATGAACGGGGAAGGGGACGTCAACAGGGAGAAGGGGAATCCCTAAGGCTAAACAAAACTTCTTATCAACAAAATTCCCAGCCGCGCCTGAATCTACCAGCGCCTTATGCTGGGAATGAGGTGCTACCTGTGGAAAACGCACAGGTATACAGAAGTGTGCAACAGAGAGCTCTGGGTGAGTGGGGCGCCTACTCACCTGGAAGGACTCCCAGTGCGGGGCCTGTCGTCTTCTCCCCTAGGAGGCCATCCCCAGCACCTAGCCGCGGTGTGTCCTCCCCGACCACAGTTGGTGCAGGAGATGGACCCCCTCGTACTCCGACCCCTCCTCTCTCTAGCGCCAGCGCCCCCGAGCTCCATGGGGCACGGCTCGGAGGCGCTGGAGGGTGAAATGGACGGACCCCCTCGGGACGTCCCGCGGGTAGCTAGCAGGGTATCCAGCCTGATGGACATGTCGACTAACTGGTCGAACGAGAGGCTGGTGTCCCGACAGGCCAGCTCCCTACGGATGTCCTCACGTAGACTACAGCGGTAGTGATCGATGAGGGCCCGCTCATTCCACCCTGCATCCGCCGCTAGAGTACGGAATTCCAAAGCGAACTCCTGGGCACTCCTCTTCCCCTGCCGGAGGCAGAACAGACGCTCCCCCGCCGCTTTCCCCTCCGGGGGATGGTCAAACACCGCCCTGAAGCGGCGGGAGAACTCAGCATACGTGATGGTGGTAGCGTCTATTCTCCTCCACTCGGCGTTGGCCCATTCTAACGCCTTGCCGGAAAGGCAGGAGATCAGGGCGGACACGCTCTCGAGTCCCGAGGGCGCCGGGTGCACGGTGGCCAGGTAAAGCTCCACCTGGAGAAGGAAGCCCTGACACCCGGCAGCGGTCCCATCGTTGGCTCTCGGGAGTGAGAGTCGAACTCCTCGGGGTTCCGGAGCGGGAATGGGCTGACTTGCCGATGGTGAGGGCAGGGAAGATGGCGTTGGGGGTGTCCCTCGGGTCTCCCAGCGTTGGAGGGTGGTGATCACGTCCTGCAGGGCGGACCCCATCCGCAGGATCTGGTCATTCTGCTCCCGGACCCTGTCTTCCAACGTCTCCTGTGCTGCTGCGGCTCCTGCTGATTCCATTCGAAATGGTGTGTGATTCTGTCAAGGGTTCTGATGCAACGGTGTGGTGGAATTAAGTGCAGGACACAGGAGCTCAGTCAAACTTGACTTTACTGGCAAAGCACAAAAATACACGGGTAAACTAACCCGGAGGTACACAATACGCAACAGTGCGTAAAATACAAAAACCCGACTACGCACGAACAACAGTGCGACGGTAAACTAGCGTTTGTCCCAAACAGTCGAACATCAACAGACAGGAAAACAATCACACACAACACCTGACAAACACAACGAGAACTTATAGGACACTAATGACACTAAACGATAACAGGTGTACAATACCAGACCAGAACAAACGAACATAGAAACATACAACGGTGGCAGCTAGTATTCCGGAGACGACGAACGCCGAAGCCTGCCCGAGCAAGGAAGAGAGGCAGCCTCGGCCGAAACCGTGACAACTATCAACAAGGCAGGTCCTACAGACCCTAGTTTTGTCGCACCTGGACTACTATTCCACAAAGAGGGACTTAGGAAAATTACAATTGGCTCAGAATAGGGCAGCACGGCTGGCCCTTATATTACACGGAGAGCTAACATTAATAATATGCATGTCAATCTCTCATGGCTAAAAGATGAGGAGAGATTGACTTCATCACTACTTGTTTTTTTAAGAAGTGTTGACAAGCTGAATGCACTGAGCTGACTGTTTAAACTACTAGCACACAGCTCGGACACCCATGCATACCCCACAAGACATGCCACCAGAGGTCTCTTCTCAATCCCCAAGTCCAGAACAGACTATGGGAGTCGCACAGTACTACATAGAGCCATGACTACATGGAACTCTATTCCACATCAGTTAACTGATGCAAGCAGTAGAATCAGATTTATAAAACAGAAAAAAAGACACCTTATGGAACAGCTGGTACAGTGAAGAGACAGACACAGAGGTACAGACACACACATACTCACACAAACGCTAGCACTCTACACATGTACATTGTAATATTGTTGTATGGTGGTATTATATATATTTTTATTGTAGATATGTAGTGGTGTAATAATGTTACATGATGTACTGTTTTGTCTTTTGTTTTATGTGTGATGTAAGTGCCTTAATGTGTTTAGACCCCAGGAAGAGTAGCTGCTGCCTTGGCAGCAGCCAATGGGTATCCCTAATAAATACAAATCTGCTGCTGCTACTAATTATTACCTATCCTGTTGTCTAGTCACTTTATCCCTAACTACAGTATACAGTGGCTTGTGAAAGTATTCACCCCCTTGGAATTTTTCCTATTTTGTTGCCTTACAACCTGGAATTAAAATTCAGAATACAGAAAACTTGAGCGTACATAACTATTCACCCCCTCAAAATCAATACTTTGTAACGCCACCTTTTGCAGCAATTACAGCTGCAAGTCTCTTGGGGTATGTCTCTATAAGCTTGGCACATCTAGCCACTGGGATTTTTGCCCATTCTTCAAGGCAAAGCTCCTTCAAGTTGGATGGGTTCCGCTGGTGTACAGCAATCTTTAAGTCATACTACAGATTCTCAATTGGATTGAGGTCTGGGCTTTGACTAGGCCATTCCAAGACATTTAAATGTTTCCCCTTAAACCACTCGAGTGTTGCTTTGGCAGTATGCTTAGGGTCATTGTCCTGCTGGAAGGTGAACCTCCGTCCCAGTCTCAAATCTCTGGAAGACTGAAACAGGTTTCCCTCAAGAATTTCCCTGTATTTAGCACCATCCATCATTCCTTCAATTTTGACCAGTTTCCCTGCCAATGAAAAACATCCTCACAGCATGGTGCTGCCACCACCATGCTTCACTGTGAGGATGGTGTTCTTGGGGTGATGAGAGGTGTTGGTTTTGCGCCAGACATAGCATTTTCCTTGATGGCCGAAGTACCACTCTGTGAATGTGTGTATATTTTCCCTGCCTTTTAGGTCATGTTAAATCGGTTCTCAGGGCTGGTCTGGACCACAACAGTGTTGGGAAAATGAACTAATTGCTGATGAAGGTGGAATGGATATGAGAAAGAAAAATTACAGCAATCATTTAAAGAGGCTATACAGAACTTTTGCCTCTAGGGGTATTCTTGAACCAAAAGGGGCCCCCAAAATTAGTGGTTCTCAAACCTCTCCTTGGGGACCCGCAGACATTTCAAAATGTTGTTTTAGCCCTAAACTAACTCACCTGATTCACCTAGTCAAGGGCTTGTTGATTAGTTGACAATTTGAATCAGGTGTGCTAGCTGTAGAATAGTTTAAATACTGTACATGGAACGGCTGGGGGTCCCCGAGTAGAGGTTTGAGGTTTGAGAGAAATATAAATAAATATTGTCCAGAAATTACCTAATTGGACAGTATTGTAGTATATGTAGGATATGAACCGTACAGCCAACATTCAAGCCAGAATTTGACATGAACAAAGCAACTGAACTTCAATAATATATCTTTAATATGGCAATATCAAATTTAAAAAATAATGTTGAAATGGTTCTATTCACACCATCTTATAAACGGTTGTACAGTTATTGTTCCTTTAATTAATATTGAATAGGTTAGCCGTAATAGTAGATAAGAGGTAGAAATCAAGTCCTGTTTCCTTATGCTTCTGCTGTAGTTAGGGTGGTGTTTTTGCCATGGCATTGGAAGGAGTAGGAGTGTTAAACCTCTCAGATTAGGAGGGAAGAAATGATTGGACTCCTTAAAGCTCCCCTCTGTTCTTCTAATGGAGTCCTACGTCGCCACACTGAAGAAATAAATATCATAAGTACATAGTCCCAATGAAACCTTTTCTCTTTTCCCTCCTCGTGGTGTTGCCTTTCAGAGTCCTCAATGCCCCCATCTCTTTTACCTGAATGTGTCCTATCAGTGAAATCAAAGGCGATTACACAGCTCACTAGATTTCTGTGGCCGCGGTAAGTATGTAACGCAGGCTGCAGCCCCAAAGTCTCTGTTTATTCAGTGAAAGTGCTCTGTAATTTATTTAAAATAATATATTTTAACAAATAAAGAGGTCATTGAGTGAGCGCATTGCTGAAGGCACACATTTACTCTTTAACACTCACTGACTGACAGGCTGCCTGGCTGGACTGGACGGGCGCAGGGGCAGGGGCAGGCCTCCTGCTCTGAACAAAGTGATTCACCAAATTTGAGGAGCGGGATAACAGGATTGGATTGGCTAGTTTGGGGTTTATTTGGCCCCTGGTGAACTTTGGAGGGAAAACGGAACATTGATCACAGAGGTTGAATTTTTTCCTCCTCTTCTAATGAATATGTACTGTAGATGTTTGAGTAAAAATTTGCTTAACTAGTCACATAATAACTTGCATGGACTCACTCTGTTTGCAATAATAGTGTTTAACATGATATTTTTATGACTACCTCACAATGGCGCCGGAGAAGATGGCTGCCGTTTTACAGCCCTCTAACCAATTGTACTAATATGTGTGTTTTTCCGCGTTATTTGTAATTTATTATGGATATCAGGACAGCGATTACTCACCTCATATTGGACGAATAATATTTCTTCAACAAGTCGGACGCGAAGGATATCCTACAGACACCCGACAAGGCCCAAATCCCCGTCATTCGCATGAGAAAGAGACAGAGATATCGTGGACGTAGGTCGGGGTGCCTTGTAAGGATCCGACGGCGAGCGAGTAAACTGCCTCTTCCATCAATCCTATTAGCCAATGTTCAATCATTTGAGAATAAATTGGATGACCTAAGATTACGGTTATCCTACCAATGGGACATTAAAAACTGTAATATCTTATGTTTCACAGAGTCATGGCTGAACGACGACATGGACAACATACAGCTAGCGGGCTATACGCTACATCGGCAAGATAGAACGGCTGACTCCGGTAAGACAAGGTGTGGCAGTCTGTGTATATTTGTAAACAACAGCTGGTGCACAAAATCAAAAACTAAGGAAGTCTCGAGGTTTTGCTCGACAGAGGTAGAGTATTTTATGATAAGCTGTAGACCACACTATTTACCAAGAGAGTTTTCATCTATATTTTTCATAGCTGTCTATTTACCACCACAAACCAATGCTGGCATTAAGATTGCACTGAATGAGCTGTATAAGGCCATAAGTGAACAGGAAAACGCTCATCCAGAGGCAGCGCTCCTAGCGGCCGGGGACTTTAATGCAGGGAAACTTAAATCCGTTCTACCTAATTTCTACCAGCATGTTAAATGTGCAACCAGAGGAAAAAAAACTATAGACCACCTTTACTCCACACACAGAGACGCGTAGAAAGCTCTCCCTCGCTCTCCATTTGGCAAATCTGACCATAACTATATCCTCCTGATTCCTGCTTATAAGCAAAAACTAAAGCAGGAAGCACCAGTGACTCGGTTAATAAAAAAGTGGTCAGATGACGCAGATGCTAAGCTACAGGACTGTTTTGCTAGCACAGACTGGAACATGTTCCGGGATTCTTTAGATAGCATTGAGGAGTACACCACATCAGTCACTGGCTTCATCAATAAGTGCATCGATGATGTCGTCCCCACAGTGACCGTACGTACATACCCCAACCAGAAGCCATGGATTACAGGCAACATCCGCACTGAGCTAAAGGGCAGAGCTGCCGCTTTCAAGGAGCGGGACTCTAACCCGGAAGCTTATAAGAAATCCCCCTATGCCCTCCGACGAACCATCAAACAGGCAAAGAGTCAATACAGGACTAAGATTGAATCGTACTACAACGGCTCTGACGCTTGTTGGATGTGGCAGGGCATGAAAGCTATTACAGACTACAAATGGTAGCACAGCCGCGAGCTGCCCAGTGACACAAGACTTCCAGACGAGCTAAACCACTTCTATGCTCGCTTTGAGGCAAGCAACACTGAAGCATGCATGAGAGCACCAGCTGTTCCGGATGACTATGTGATCACGCTCTCCGTAGCCAATGTGATTAAGACTTTTAAGCAGGTCAACATTCACAAGGCCGCAGGGCCAGACGGATTACCAGGACGTGTACTCCGAGCATGTGCTGACCAACTGGCAAGTGTCTTCACTGACATTTTCAACATGTCCCTGACTGAGTCTGTAATACCAACATGTTTCAAGCAGACCACCATAGTCCCCGTGCCCAAGGACACTAAGATAACCTGCCTAAATGACTACCGACCTGTAGCACTGACGTCTGTAGCCATGAAGTGCTTTGAAAGGCTGGTCATGGCTCACATCAGCACCATTATCCCAGAAACCCTAGACCCACTTAATTTGCATACTGCCCCAACAGATCCACAGATGATGCAATCTCTATTGCACTCCACACTGCCATTTCCCACCTGGACAAGAGGAACACCTACGTGAGAATGCTATTCATTGACTACAGCTCAGCATTCAACACCATAGTGCCCTCAAAGCTCATCACTAAGCTAAGGATCCTGGGACTAAACACCTCCCGCTGCAACTGGATCCTGGACTTCCTGACGGGCCGCCCCAGGTGGTAAGGGTAGGTAAAAACACATCTGCTACACTGATCCTCAACACGGGGGCCCCTCAGGGTTGTGTGCTCAGTCCCCTCCTGTACTCCCTGTTCACCCATGACTCCAACCCCATCATTAAGTTTGCCGTTGACACAACAGTGGTAGGCCTGATCACCGACAACGATGAGACAGCCTATAGGGAGGAGGTCAGAGTCCTGGCCATGTGGTGCCAGGATAACAAGCTCTCTCTCAACGTGACCAATACAAAGGAGATGATTATGGACTACAGGAAAAAAAGAGGACTGAGCACGCCCCCATTCTCATCGACAGGGCTGTAGTGGAACAGGTTGAGAGCTTCAAGTTCCTTGGTGTCCACATCACCAACGAACTATCATGGTCCAAACACACCAAGACAGTCGTGAAGAGGGCACGACAAAGCCTATTCCCCCAGCCACCCTAGTCATAGACTGTTCTCTCTGCTACCGCACGGCAAGCGGTACCGGAGTGCCAAGTCTAAGTCCAAAAGACTTCTCAACAGCTTCTACCCCGAAGCAATAAGACTCCTGAACAGCTAATCATGGCTACCCGGACTATTTGCACTGCCCCCCCACCCCCACCCCCCACCCCATATTTTTACGCTGCTGCTACTCTGTTAATTATTTATGCATAGTCACTTTAACTCTACCCACATGTACATATTACTTCAACTACCTCAACTAGCCGATGCCCCCACACATTGACTCTGCACTGGTACCCCCCTGTATATATAGCCTCCCTACTGTTATTTTATTTTACTTCTGCTCTTTTTTTCTCAACACTTTTTTGTTGTTGTTTTATTTAACTTTTTTATTTTAAAAAAATGCACTGTTGGTTAAGGGCTGTAAGGAAGCATTTCACTGTAATGTCTGCACCTGTTGTATTCGGCGTATGTGGCCAATAAAATTTGATTTGATTTTGATTTGATTTGATCTCTGTACCCCACACATACAATTATCTCTGAAGTCCCTCAGTCGAGCAGTGAATTTCAAACAGATTCAATCACAAAGAACCTAGATATGCGGAGATACGCAATGTGTCGCCAGTGCGCATTCACAGCCCAGTGCGTCCTGTGCCAGCGCCCCGCACATATCGTGCAAAAGTGGGCATCCAGCCAGGACGGGTTGTGCCAGCTGTACACTCCAGACCTCCAGTACACCTCCACGGTCCAGTATATCCTGCTCCAGTTCTACGCACTGTGTCACCAGTGCGCCTTACCAGCCCGGTAAGCCCCATACCTGCTCCCCCGCACCAAACCAGTGGTGCGTGTCGCCAGCCCGGTACGCCCCGTACCTGCTCCCCCTGCACCAAACCAGTGGTGCGTGTTCCCAGTCCAGTAAGGCCCGTACCTGCTCCCCACACCAAACCAGTTGTCCGTGTCGCCAGCCCGGTACGCCCCGTACCTGCTCCCCGCACCAAACCAGTGGTGCGTGTATCCAGTCCAGTACGGCCCGTCCCTGCTCCTCGCACCAAGCCAGTGGTGTGTGTTGCCAGCCCGGTACGCCCCGTACCTGCTCCCCGCATCAAGCCAGTGGTGCGTGTTCCAAGTCCAGTACGGCCCGTCCCTGCGGCCCGTGCCCGTTCCACCGGTGCCCAGTCCAGCGCCGGTCAGCGGCTCCACTCAAGAGCCAGAGCAGTCCGCTCCACCGGTGCCTAGTCCAGCTCCGGTCAGTGGTCCCACTCCGGAGCCAGAGCAGTCCGCTCCACCGGTGCCAAGTCCAGCTCCGGTCAGCGGATCCACTCCGGAGCCAGAGTAGTCCGCTCCACCGGTGCCCGGTCCAGCTCCGGTCAGCGGTTCCACTCCGGGGTCAGAGCAGTCCGTTCCACTGGTGCCAAGTCCAGCTCCGGTCAGCGGATCCATTCCGGAGACAGAGCAGTCCGCTCCACCGGTTTCCAGTCCAGCTCCGGTCAGCGGTTCCACTCCGGAGCCAGAGCAGTCCGCTCCACCGGGGTCCAGTTCCGGTCAGCGACTCCACTTCAGGCCCAGACGTCAGCCCCTCTCCAGGTTCGGGGTCTCCCACACCAGGGTCCAGACAGGGCTTGGTGCATCGTGGGAGGAAGGAGAGGGGAAGCATCATGCCAAGGTCCAGACCAGACCAGGGGCGCAACGGGGAGGCAGAGAGGAAGAGGTCGTCACGCCCGGAGCCGGATCCGCCTCCGAGGCTGAAAGCCCACCCGGACCCTCCCCTAATGAGTCAGGTTGGTGTGGCCGGAGTACGCACCTTTGGGTGGGGGGGTACTGTCACGCCCTGGCCTTGAGAGGCCTATTGTCTTTAGTTGGTTTGGTCAGGGCGTGAGGATCTATGTTAGGATTTCTATGTTTAGGATCTAGATGTGGTGTTTTGTATGTATGTATGTATGTATGTATGTATGTATGTATGTATGTATGTGTTTAGCCTGAGGACTTTACGTTGTTTCTTGTTTTGTTTATGTTTATTGAGTTAAATAAACATGTTCGCATACCACGCTGCACCTTGGTCTGACCCGTCTCTCAACGATCGTGACAGCCAGGGAGTTTGAGTGTTATACGATGTTATGGATTTGAGGGTTCGTGCGCAGCCAAGCGCCACGTGATTATTTAATGTACTTTTTACAAACCAAGTCTTAATCTGCAGGGCAAAGAAATGAGTAATTCGGCCGGCGCAGCAAATTTCAATGAGTGAGCAGTGAAAAGAAAATAAATCCCACATATTTTTCACAGGCACAATGTGCCGACTGAATGGAAGGCGCTGTAGATATACATTTGGGTATAAAAAAATATTTTCGTTTGGAACTAAGGTGTTTGCGACCAGTGAAGGAGGTCCCTGCGACTGTGGCCACCTAGGATGCTCGGTTTTGGGGATCGTGCCCCACCTCTCAATAGGGGCAATAAGGTCCTGTGGCCCCACATCCAATAGGCCTGTCACTCACAGTAGGGGAGAAAGGGGTTCTATCCTGGGGTCAACACTTCTCCAGCTATGAAAGCAAGCCCTGGTCTCTTAGAAGAAAGCAGGGCTTTAACATTGTATCCTCTCCGTTGTATTTTGAGAAGTGAGGCTCAAGGAACTCCTTCAGTGAGGAATAAGGGAAAGGTGTTATTGTGGAAAAAGGGACAGTGACAAAATTGAATACATTGGCCTAATTTGTATTAGAGTGTTAACCCACAACAAATCATATGCTAACCCGCATCTGCTGGTGCTTATTGGTTGTATCTCCAGTCAATCCAAATAATGAATGTGATCTTAGATCTATTTGTCTGTCTTTAAGTCTAATCTATCTGCCCTTGTTTCTGGTGTAAATTTGTACCAAATGCTTGGAACTTGTCTAAACACCTGTAGTCATGACCTGTGTCTGTGAGAGGTATCAGTCCTGTACAGCAGTGTTCTCCATGTCTGCTGTCAATTTGT
Organism: Coregonus clupeaformis; assembly: GCF_020615455.1. Classification (NCBI taxonomy): domain Eukaryota; kingdom Metazoa; phylum Chordata; class Actinopteri; order Salmoniformes; family Salmonidae; genus Coregonus; species Coregonus clupeaformis. Next base: position 291,456 of record NW_025533659.1, read on the forward strand.
GGCAGAAGCTTTGAACCCCTAATTACATCACTGCTGATTTGAGCTCAAAGAGATAAAAGGCAGACAGTGGAAGAAGAGTGCGCGATGGACTCGTGTTTGGGACGGTGTCACGTCGCAGTGTAATTTAGCACAGGGAGCTGTGCTTCTTTGGGTGTCGGGATACATTGTAATGGTTAATGTGTGTAGGTGATCACACATGGGAGGGACCACAGGGAGGTCAGTGTTTTGGGTGGAACGTGTGGGGGGGATCTTCCTGTCATTCTCGGCTCATTTGACTGAACCCTGGTGACCTGTGCTGCCCTTAACCCTGCCGCCCCTGCCGCCCCTTCCCCTAAACGCCATAATGTCCACCATTGGGATCGTAGTATGGGTCCAGAAATGTGTTTCTCTTGTTTCCAGGGGAGCCATATGTGTCATCCACACAGATGGTTCGTATTAGTCATTCAAGGTACATAAGAAAGGTTAAGATAACGTCCAAAGTGGAAAAAGTTGGGCAGTTAACTTCAAACTGGTCCTAACCAGGACTGTAAACTATTGGTCACCTGGGGCAATAACTGACATACAGGGTCTCATTCTCTCTCCCTTTCCATCTTAATTGTATCTTCTCTTTTTCTCTCCCCTCTTCCTTGGTTCTCTTTTACTGAAATTTGATTTATTCCCTCAACCTGTTATCGATCTCTCCTCTTACCCTCACCTCATCTTCATATCACTGTATCTATCCTGAACCACACACACACACACACAGGCACACACACACACACACACACACACACACACACACACACCACACTTTTCACAACTGGCAGCCATCTGTTGATAATTACTACCCAGTCTCAGCAGAGAACTTGTGATATTTAATATTTCCTCACCACTTGAACAAATAAGCTATACTAACTGCAAGGTCCTTGACCACAGGAGTAGAGGAGACTGTGTGCACTTTGGCCAAAGCTGTGTTGTTAAACTTCCATAGAATTTCAACCTCGACACATACAACAATTCTGCTTTAAAATCCACCACCTACCCCACACCCCAAAACCACAACAACTTAAACAGTGAACAAACACTATAAATCATGGTTAAAATAGTATGTATTTATACACACACACACACAGCTAATGGGGATCCTTAATAAATGTAAATACAGACACACACACATACACGCACAAGTATGATGCGTTTCGAAGGTGTTGCAGTGCTGTGGAGCATCAGGAGGAGATTCACAAAACATTAATTAACGGCCCTTTACAAAGATGCCTTTGTGACCCACCAGACCCTGTGCTGCATGCTCCCCTCTCCTCCATTGAGAAGGAACACAAACACTAGCTGGAATTAAAGTTCCCAAAAACCCTCTTGGCTATTTTTCTGTTCGGTTAGAATAAAATCAGAAGAGTGAAATAGAAAGGCAGGCATGCGGACCCTTTAGAAACGAAATATACTGTCATGTTTTAACAAAAGTGTTGGTGCTTATGCTTCCAAAGGGTTTGACATCCATTCAAGCCAGCCCACTTTAAAGATAACGGAAACTCAAGGACACTTCATTGGCACTCCTATATTTAAGGTATAGTAGACCTATATTACATGTTGGCATGTACTCTATTCATGGCCTTTTTATTTACTTACAGTTGCATGAAAAAACTATAACCTACAAGCATTACAATGTTTATATTAAGACTTTCAATACACTTAAACATGCTGAGAAGTTCTATTGTGCATTTCAGAAAACTACAAATTACAGTATGAGACAATAAGTAAGACTGCCAATAACAGCTCTCACTGACAGCCCTCCATACACTATCAACACGAGCTGCCTATCCTACACTTAAAATGATTTCACCATATGTACCAATGCACTCCTCCTTCCTCCCCTCAGATGAAAGCTGCCCGCTTGGGCTCTGTCAGCAAGAGAGACCATCTGAGGTAGCACAGTTTATTTCCCTCCCAGTAGATGAGTGGGGCGGCGTGGTGAAGAGGTCAGCTACACACTGGGGACCTCCTGACAGTGGGCTGCCAAGGTCCACCAGGGTGAGAGGGAAGATGGAATGACAGGCCACATTCTGATCCCCACTCCTTCCGGGCAGCAGAGAGAGAGAGAGAGAGAGAGAGAGAGAGAGAGAGAGAGAGAGAGAGAGAACGTATGTCTATGCTAGTGTGTGCTTGTGTGCGCATGACTGTATACACTATTGTAGTGAGGAGTGAAGACTATTGTAGCCTATACATTATTATTAGCAGGTAACAATCAAATAAGGGGTCATTAATTAACACTAATCTAACTAGCTTAATAGAGACCAGGTAGTCCCTGACAGGGAGCGATTTGGTCCCTAATCCCTATAAAAGTTACTTTGATTTACAATAAACAGTTAATCTGAATAGTGTCATCGTTCCAAACGTTTCAAGTTTTATTAGTTGTATGTACAGCATACACATGGTATATACTGGCCAAGGAAATGCTTACTTGCAGGTTCCTTCTCAACAATGCAACAACATTAAGAAATAATAAAATATAAGAATACCCGATGGTAAAGGAGTGAACGGCTCATGGCTGAGGTGTGTGGGGTCCTTGATTTTTTATTTTTTTATTTTCTTTATTTTTATTTCACCTTTATTTAACCAGGTAAGCCAGTTGAGAACAAGTTCTCATTTACAACTGCGACCTGGCCAAGATAAAGCAAAGCAGTGCGATAAAAACAACACAGAGTTACATATGGGGTAAAAAACATAAAGTCAAAAATACAACAGAAAATGTATATACAGTGTGTGCAAATGTAGCAAGTTATGGAGGTAAGGCAATAAATAGGCTATAGTGCAAAATAATTACAATAGTATTAACACTGGAATGCTAGATGTGCAAGAGATTATGTGCAAATAGAGATACTGGGGTGCAAAAGAGCAAAATAAAATAAAAAACAATATAGGGATGAGGTAGTTGGGTGATCGGTAAGGTACTCTGACAACTGATGCTTAAAGTTAGAGGGAGATAAGAGTCTCCAGCTTCAGAGATTTTTGCAATTCGTTCCAGTCATTGGCAGCAGAGAACTGGAAGGAATGGCGGCCAAAGGAGGTGTTGGCTTTGGGAATGACCAGTGAGATATACCTGCTGGAGCGCAGACTACGGGTGGGTGCTGCTATGGTGACCAATGAGCTAAGATACGGCGGGGATTTGCCTAGCAGTGATTTAGAGATGGCCTGGAGCCAGTGGGTTTGGCGACGAATATGTAGTGAGGATCAGCCAACAAGAGCGTACAGGTCACAGTGGTGGGTAGCGTATGGGGCTTTGGAGACAAAACGGATGGCACTGTGATAGACTACATCCAATTTGCTGAGTAGAGTGTTGGAGGCTATTTTGTAAATGACATCGACATTGATGATGCTACGGGACATCCTCAGGCACCATTTCAAGTAGATGCCCTGGATGGGTGGGAACACAGCCCCTGTGATGTACTGGGGCGTCTTGACTACCCACTGATGGGCCTTGTGGTCGCGGATGGAGCCATTCCCGTACCAGGCCATGACGCAACTCGTCAGGACGCTCTCGATGATGCAGCGGTAGTGTTTGGAGAGGACCCGGGGTGGCATGCCAAATTTCTTCAGCCGCCTTAAGAAATAGAGGCCCTGTTGCGCCCTCTTGACAAGAGTGGTTGGTTCCATGTCAAGTCATTGGTGATGTGGACGCAGAGGAACTTAAAACTGCTGACTCTCTCTACTGCAGTCCTGTTGATGTGGATTGGGCGCAAAGCAAATCAACTCCTTTGTTTTGCTGACGTTGAACAAAGGAGTTGAAACACCATAATGTCTGAAAGGTATGATAGTCGGATTCACGTATGCCATTGAAATCCCCATGCACCCTTTTATAAAAGCTGGTATGTTAGCCTGTGACTGTGATAGCTCAATAACGTCAGCCCTGTTTGGCATGACTCAGAACTCTCTGCAGTGGGAGTCAAGGGCTTAAAGAGGCAGGGCAACAACCTCAATGATGGATGACAGAGAAATAAATATCTGGGCTGCGGGAAACATCTAATTAAGAGAGGAGTGGCCTTGCTTGTTTGTCCCAGGGGTGCTTCTTAGACCCTCAGCCTTGAATAGGATAGTGTGGCAAGGGAGATGTGAGGGGCTGCAGGGATGGATCAAAGGTGGGTACCTTGGCCAACCTAAGCATGTGGCCTGCCTCACTTCACCACATGTGATCAGCACTGCCACGTGCCGCGGCCCGTCACATAATTGTGCCCTTCTAATCCCATCGCAAAAAAAGCCCTACTTTGGAGTACATTCCCTCTAATTTATTGGCTTATAAAAAGGACTTTAGGTCAGATTTCTGTGTCTCTAAAATTACCAGGCTGGTTTTCCCCCCACATAGTGCCCCATTCATCATATGTTTGAGTAGGTAGACCTACTTCTATTATATTTCCTGTACTTTCAGTGGCAGAGCTCAAGGGGTTGGCACAAATCAAAAAGTACTCAAAAATGAATTATTTCCAGATGTGTTTTTGCTACCAAAAGGGACAATCTGTAATATCTTAACCATCTGCACAAGGGTGTTCTGTTGAATCGTGATTGTTTGGTACAAACTAATATATGTCACTTTTATTATTCTCTCTACTTCCCATTGTGTGGAGGGAGCCTGTGGTGTTCTAACTACTATCCCCTTAGCTTGCAGACCTTGGTGGTGAATCTGGTGTTATTGTCTGCATCACTTCCAATACCCATGTATTATTTTCGCATATACAGTTGAAGTCAGAAATTTACATAAACTTAGGTTGGAATCATTAAAACTCGTTTTTCAACCACTCCACACATTTCTTGTTAACAAACTATAGTTTTGACAAGTCGGTTAGGACATCTACTTTGTGTATGACATAAGTATTTTTTCCAACAATTGTTTACAAACGGATTATTTCACTTATAATTCATAGTATCACAATTCCAGTGGGTCATAAGTTTACATACACTAAGTTGACTGTGCCTTTAAACAGCTTGGAAAATTCCAGGAAATTAGGTCATGGCTTTAGAAGCTTCTGATAGGCTAATTGACATAATTTGAGTCAATTGGAGGTGTACCTGTGGATGTATTTCAAGGCCTACCTTCAAGCTCAGTGCCTCTTTGCTTGACACCATGGGAAAATCAAAAGAAATCAGCCAAGATCTCAGAACATTTTTGTAGACCTCCACAAGACTGGTTCATCATTGGGAGCAATTTCCAAAAGCCTGAAGGTACCACGTTCATCTGTACAAACAATAGTACGCAAGTATAAACATCATTGGACCACACAGCCGTCATACCGCTCAGGAAGGAGACGTGTTCTGTCTAATAGAGATGAACGTACTTTGGTGCGAAAAGTGAAAATCAATCCCAGAACAACAGCAAAGGACCTTGTGAAGATGCTGGAGGAAACAGGTACAAAAGTATCTATATCCACAGTAAAACGAGTCCTATATCGACATAACCTGAAAGGCCGCTCACCAAGGAAGAAGCCACTGCTCCAAAACCACAATAAAAAAGCCAGTCTACGGTTTGCAACTGCACATGGGGACAAAGATCGTACTTTTTGGAGAAATGTCCTCTGGTCTGATTAAACAAAAATAGAACTGTTTGGCCATAATGAACATCGTTATGTTTGGAGGAAAAAGGGGAATGCTTGCAAGCCGAAGAACACCATCCCAACCGTGAAGCACGGAGGTGGCAGCATCATACTGTGGGGGTGCTTTGCTGCAGGAGGGACTGGTGCACTTCACAAAATAGATGGCATCATGAGGAAGGAAAATTATGTGGATATATAGAAGCAACATCTCAAGACATCAGTCAGGAAGTTAAAGCTTGGTCGCAAATGGGTCTTCCAAATGGACAATGACCCCAAGCATACTTCCAAAGTTGTGGCAAAATGGCTTAAGGACAACAAAGTCAATGTATAGTGGCCATCGCAAAGCCATGACCTCAATCCTATAGAACATTTGTGGGCAGAACTGAAAAAGCGTGTGCGAGCAAGGAGGCCTACAAACCTGACTCAGTTACACCAGCTCTGTCAGAAGGAATGGGCCAAAATTCACCCAACTTATTGTGGGAAGCTTGTGGAAGGCTACCCAAAACATTTGACCCAAGTTAAACAATTTAAAGGCAATGCTACCAAATACTAATTGAGTGTATGTGACGAAAGAAATAAAAGCTGAAATAAATCATTCTCTCTACTATTATTCTGACATTTCACATTCTTAAAATAAAGTGGTCATCCTAACTGACCTAAGACAGGAAATTTTACTAGGATTATATGTCAGGAATTGTGAAAAACGAAATTTTAATGTATTTGGCTAAGGTGTATGTAAACTTCCGACTTCAATTGTACATACAGTGGGGGGAAAAAGTATTTAGTCAGCCACCAATGCTCCCACTTCAAAAGATGAGAGAGGCCTGTAATTTTCATCATAGCCACACGTCAACTATGACAGACAAATTGAGAAAAAATAATCCAGAAAATCACATTGTATGAAACATTGGAGTTCCTTAACGGTGGTGGGTTTGGGCCAGTTACTGACGGCGGTGACTTTGTTCTCATCCATGCTGACTACTCCAGGTATCAGTACAAAACCGAGGAAGTTTACCGAGGTTACACGGAAGGTGCTCTTTTCAGTCTTCACATAAGGGTTATGGTCAAGGAGCCGTTGAAGAAACTTTTTGTACATGCTGTACTGGGCGTATTCAGATGGTATAGTGGGTGGCACTGCAGAAGCAGAGTCCTCAAGACTCGGACGGGATGACGGAATCATGGAAAGAGATGGTTTCAAGTTCCTGGGTGGCAGAGTTCTTCAACGGTCGGCGATGAGGTGGTAGATGGAGATGGACATACGAACGTATTGATTTAAATCCTGAAGGTCACCTCTACAGGCCAGCTCCACCTGAAGTTCCCTGTTGAGCCCTCTTCGGTAGACGGTAAGTAAAGCAGCCTCACTCCATCCACTCCCTGCAGCCATGGTGTGGAACTCGAGGGCATACTCGGCAGCTGAATTGTGTCCTTGTTGAAGTTCTATGAGGAACCATGGCTGGAAGGAGAGTGATCGAATACCTCTTTGAAGAGGGTGTGGAAATGGTTCTTGGCTCCGAGTTCTGTGCTGTTGGCAGTCCATATGGCGGTGGCCCAATCTAGGGCTTTGCCTGTGAGTAGAGACACAACAAAATCCACTCTGCTCTTGTCGGTGGCGAAGTTAGTGGGGTTGTGCTCAATGTCTTTGCTGCATTGCGTCAGAAATCCCTGACATTTCCCAGGTGAACCGTCATACTTTCCAGGCATGGATATTACATTTACATTTACGTCATTTAGCAGACGCTCTTATCCAGAGCGACTTACAAATTGGTGCATTCACCCTATAGCCAGTGGGATAACCACTTTACAATTTTTATTTTATTTTATTTTATTTATTTTTTTGGGGGGAGGGGGTAGAAGGATTACTTTATCCTATCCCAGGTATTCCTTAAAGAGGTGGGGTTTCAAATGTCTCCGGAAGGTGGTGAGTGACTCCGCTGTCCTGGCGTCGTGAGGGAGATTGTTCCACCATTGGGGTGCCAGAGCAGCGAACAGTTTTGACTGGGCTGAGCGGGAACTATGCTTCCGCAGAGGAAGGGGAGCCAGCAGGCCAGAGGTGGATGAACGCAATGCCCTCGTTTGGGTGTAGGGACTGATCAGAGCCTGAAGGTAAGTGTGCCGTTCCCCTCACAGCTCCATAGGCAAGCACCATGGTCTTGTAACGGATGCGAGCTTCAACTGGAAGCCAGTGGAGTGTGCGGAGGAGGGGGGTGACGTGAGAGAACTTGGGAAGGTTGAACACCAGACGGGCTGCGGCATTCTGGATGAGTTGTAGGGGTTTAATGGCACAGGCAGGGAGCCCAGCCAACAGCGAGTTGCAGTAATGCAGACGGGAGATGACAAGTGCCTGGATTAGGACCTGTGCCGCTTCCTGTGTAAGGCAGGGTTGTACTCTCCGAATGTTGTAGAGCATGAACCTGCAGGATCGGGTCACCGCCTTGATGTTAGCGGAGAACGACAGGGTGTTGTCCAGGGTCACACCAAGGCTCTTCGCACTCTGGGAGGAGGACACAACGGAGTTGTCAACCGTGATGGCGAGATCATGGAACGGGCAGTCCCTTCCCCGGGAGGAAGAACAGCTCCGTCTTGCCAGGGAGTTCAGCTTGAGGTGGTGATCCGTCATCCATACTGATATGTCTGCCAGACATGCAGAGATGCGATTCGCCACCTGGTTATCAGAAGGGGGAAAGGAGAAGATTAGATGTGTATCGTCAGCGTAGCAATGATAGGAGAGGCCATGTGAGGATATGACAGAGCCAAGTGACTTGGTGTATAGGGAGAAAAGGAGAGGGCCTAGAACTGAGCCCTGGGGACACCAGTGGTGAGAGCACGTGGTGCGGAGACAGCTTCTCGCCACGCCACTTGGTAGGAGCGACCGGTCAGGTAGGACGCAATCCAGGAGTGAGCCGCGCCGGAGATGCCCAGCTCGGAGAGGGTGGAGAGGAGGATCTGATGGTTCACAGTATCAAAGGCAGCAG